>NC_028645.1:77065082-77068082 GCF_001406875.1 Solanum pennellii
CTTCATTATCTTACACTCTCATTGGTGAGTACGTATTGGTAACATTTACTTAGGCTCATTTGAGATTGCTCTCATCATATACATTAGCCTCACATCATGATTGTCACCACATTCTTCATTATTAGCACCTTTGTTTTTCATAGTTACTCACCTCTTATTACGTGAATGTTCATTTCTTCATTTCATAATTCATCTCATCATATGCCAATGCACTTGGCCATTTAGTGTATCTTACATTCGTACTTAACCCTCCTAAGATTCATCATTTCATTACGTATATCTTAAGTTCGTTTATTTTTGAACGTATGTTAGACTTATGTGTCTATACATACAAGCCATGGGGCTTCATTCATTGTTCGCTAAGTGATTCTTACTTTCCTAAGATTATGTATTACAAGACTTACGTATCTTGTATATATGCCAAGATCTTTATTTTTGATCTAAGTAGATGGCATTATTCTTGAATATTTTACTCACATATGACTTATGTATCAATACGGAGGTTTGGGCACGGGATCCAAATCTTGGATCACTTTGGATATCATTTATATTTTTCAATGATTTTATTTTCTAATATTAATAACATTAGAACTCTAAATTAAATCTCAACATTTTCATGAAATAATTAATTTTCTATTTTAATTAGAATTCTAAATTAAATCTCAATATTTGCATGAAAGAATTAATTTTCTATTTTTAATTAGAATTCTAAATTAAATCTCAATATTTAAATGAAAGAATTAATTTTTTGTTTTAATTAGAATTCTAAATTAAAATCTCCATGTTTACATGAAAGAATTAATTTTCTATTTTAATTAGAATTCTAAATTAAATCTCAACATGAAAGAATTAATTTTCTATTTTAATTAGAATTCTAATTTAAATCTCAATATTTACATGAAGAGATAAATTTTCTATTTAAATTTTACTATTAATTGACCGAAGGGTTGGGGGTTCGAGCCCCCACAACCCCTTTGATTATTTTTTTGGATTAAATTCACTACCATAGGGAGGTTGTGGGTTCAAACCCCCACATCCCCCTTATTTTTCTTTAAATTTCGCTGAGGAGAAGGCTATGAGGTGGTGGGTTCGAACCCCCACAACCCCTCCATCTTTATTTATTTAATAGGGGAGTGGCAGTGAGGTTGTGGGATCGAATCCCCACAGCCCCACTTTATTCCCTTGTTATTCTGCCCTCCCTTCAGCGTTGAGGTCGTGGGTTCGATCCCAACGCCTCACATTTCCCTTTTTTTTTTGTGCGCGTAGCTGGGGGTCGCGAGTTCGATCCCCCCAGCCCCATTTTCTTTTTTTTTCTCGCGCAAGACAGAGGCAAGGGTTCGATTACCCCCAACCCCTTTTTTTATTTTTTTTTTATTTTTCTGGTGAATTTCGCTGGGGTTCCAACCCCAGTTTGAATCCCCCTTAATGCATTCTTTTTTTATTCATTTATTAAGGCAGGCCTTGGGTGAGGTCTTGGGTTCGATCCCTACAGACCTTACCTATTTTTTTTAATTTCCAGGCACCCAAAATTTCCAGAAATCGCCTGCAATAAATTTCCAGATTTTGGAACTTTGTTACACATTTTTATGCAGCATTTTACGGGACATTTGAGCACTTCTTTCTTAGTCTTAGTTAGGATTCATTAGAAAAGTTAAAGGTATGATTTGGTCATTTGTTTAACTAGAATTTCTAGCATTTCAACCATGTGAACATCAAGATTTTAAGGGCCTCTAATTACACATAAAACACGAGTAATCTCTAATCTATTAACATGCTAAAGAAAGACTCAAAGTCATGGTCAAAATCGTGCACAAATACATACGTATATACATTCATATTTTCTGAAAGACACAAAATATAATCACATCATCATGAACACATACTCGAAACAAGATCGTCACCACACACACAATGTCCCTAAACTCTACCAGCAAAAATACCAACCTAAGATCATTAGTGACAAGGGCATCCAAAGGGGAACAACCCTAATTTTCGGAATGAATATCTTGAACATTAAGGGATCTCTTGGGAAAGGGACCAAGAGAGAAGAAACCCATACCTTTATTGATGTTCAAACGAAGAATTTGCTGCCCAAAACTCTCTCCGAAAATCAGTACAAGTTACCTCAACGTCCACACCACTCAACTAACAACTTCTCTTCGCCTTAATGTTTTTGGTTGCTTTGTTTTTTTTCTTAAAATTTCATGTGAGTTCTTCAAGTGTGAAGAACTCTTGATGTATTCTCTGGTTTTTGTTGTGCTTGGCAGAATAACGTGAGAGAGAGAGAGAGTTAAGAAGCGTGTGAGAGAGAGAGAGATCAATCAGGATTAGGAGACTAAATGCAAGACTTAGTCAAGTAGAATTTAAATTAAATTAATACAAATCTGATTTATTTTAATTAATAAGCGAAGGACCATTATGCCCTTAACATTTCAAATTTTTAATTAATAATTAAATCACCTTAAGTACATATTTATTCGATTTATTTTTCCTTTTTTTTTAATCGTTACAATATATATATCATTATTTGTGTTATATTCTTAAGAAACACCTTAGATAGTTATATTCTGGTAGGACTGAAAAAATATTTGAATTATAAGTAAATTATATGTTTGTATGAATACTTAAGCGGAAACTGTAACGACCTGTTTAGTCGTTTTGAGCAGTAGAGTTTATTCTGGCAATAACTGTCTGGATCGACGGATCCCACGACGGACCGTCATGGGCACGACGGACCGTCGAGGGGGTCTCGTTCCAAAACACTTAGAATTTAGAAATTTGGGTACTGAGATCGACTCTCTGAACTTCGCGACGAAATGGCAGGACGGACCGTCGCAGACATGACGGGCCGTCATAGACTCTTTAATGAATTGAGTCTCTGAACTTTGTGACGGAAGCAGCAGGACGGACCGTCGCAGGCACGACGGGCCGTCACAGGCTGCGTAACCCTGACTGGGTCGGATTTCTGTTAAATGTTTTAAGGGGCGTTTTGGACTATTC
>NC_028645.1:77068755-77113171 GCF_001406875.1 Solanum pennellii
TAATATACTCAATCTAAAGAACTTGTTTCCCAAAAAGAGTATGATGTGGAGGCTTGAGTCCTCATAGATGTGTTTGGTGATGTTGTAAATGATTCTTATACTTGTTGCTATCACCTGTTAAGAATATTAGTTGATTTTATGTATTATCTGAAATATATTGCTTTCTATTTTGAGTTGGCCGATGATACCTACTCAGTACTCGTGTTTTGTACTGACCCCTACTTGTAATTGTTTTTCTTTGTTATTTGTGGAGTGCAGCAAACGTGCCGTTGTCTTCAACTCAACCGCAACTCTAGCCAGTCTTCATCACGTCGGATCTCAGGGTGAGCTAATGCTTCTAGCTTGGACTGGATCTTCTCCTTCATGTCTTGATGTCTTGAAGTTCCGGCATGGACTAGCTGTTATTTATTTTAGCTTCCTAGATATTCTTAGATTTAGTAAATTGAGGATAGATGTTCTTGTGGTGATGACTTCCAGTTTTTGGGAACAATAAGTATTGAGTTTTTAGAAGTTATTTAATTGATTTTCATTAATGAGTTTTAAGTCTTCCGCATCGTATTTTGTTCATTATGGTTAAAATGTTGGGGTTTAGATTGGTTGGTTCGCTCACATAGTAGGATAAGTGTGGGTGCCACTCGCGACCTGTTTTGGGTCGTGACAGAAACCCCCGAAGAAAATCGAAAACTCGAGTTTTATTGGTTTCGTTTATAGATTTAAAAATTCGACACAAATGGTTTGGTTTGATATTTGGAAAACCCGAACCAACCCGACCATGTACACCCCTAATTGTAGAACTCGATACATATAAATGACACATTAGGTAGTATTTATATATCAAGTACATTTATATTGAGCAGGATAAACATTACACAACAACGATATTAGAAAATTGTAGACGAAAAGGTAAAAAGAATATTTTTTCAGACGATAATTCAAGAACTAGAAAAGAAATTGATAAAGAAATAGTTTTATCTCTTTAGAAACTAGAAATCGATAAACTGGAGAGAGAATGAATTTGAAATTCAAGAATGATGTGATGAAGACAATTGTTGATCTGTGAGTGTGATTTCAGGTAGAGCCGTCAATATGGGCTAGGCCTGTTGGCCGACCTGGCCTAACCCGGGATTTTATAGGACTGAGCTGTGATTTTTGGAGCCCACTTGAGAAAAGAACTTTTTAGTCTGACCTGAATAAGTCTGCTGATTTGTGGGGCTTGACAAATATCGAAAGGGCCGGCCCGTGGGCCAATAAAAATTAAATTTAAAATATATATAATATTAAAATTTAAAATTAAGGAGAGTGCAAACTCAAAACAATTAGGTTAGCATTTCTATTTATATATTTTTATCCAAACTGTGAACACTTACACCCTTAATTGCATTCATGAACTTAATGTTTTTTCCTTTAATTTTAGCTTATAACTTAAACACACTACTATTATTTACATAAATATACTATATTAAGAAAATATTTATTATTATAGCAATAATATTTTCTTTTCACTTGAACACTTTTAATATATTTATGATACAATTTTAATATTATATATTACAGAGAACAATATATAAAACACATATAATACAAGTTTTATTGATAAATAATATACTTATCACACAATCTAATAAACTTATAACACAACATGTCAATTTCTTACCAAACAAGTATAATATATTTTAAAACAGTTACAATACATATATATTAGGTTGAACACATAAGCAACCCCTTGAACTTGCACGCTTTTTTCGTTTAGACGCCTTAATGAGGCCATATTCGTATTGAACACCTTATCTATACACAAAGTGTGTCTATTAGACACTTCAATGACATTACCCAAAAATATGTAGAGTGATTGATTTTCAAATACTATAATATGAAAGAAGAGTCAATCATACCGTGACATGTGACAAATTAAAAAAGTATCTTTTACAAAAAAAAATATCAGATCCAGCAGCCCCCTCTGCATCTTCTTCTTTGAAACCCCTCCTCACTGCCAACTTAAATTCCACCATTAGTAGTTTTATGAACTCTCTATTTGTTCTTTTTAACTTTATTATAGAAATAAAAATTCATAATTTATCCTCCCCTTTCCTCCCAAACAATATAAAACTATTTCATAATTTATCTTCCCCTTTCCTCCAAAACAATATTGTCTAACTTGCATAGCTCAATTCTTCTTCTTCCTCTCTTTTTTATCATTAACAAATATGATTAAAACTTGAATTACCAAGAAATAAAAAAGGTACAACTCCATATTTAGTTATTTTTAGCAACTTTATTTATCGGTTTTGTTTAATCATGAAGATGAACGAAGAATTTTTTTTTGATTTTCAGCAAAAATGGTGAGATGTGAAGAAGAAAGAGATGAGAAATAAAAAAAATGGGAAAAATCTAGAGTTGGATAAATGAAAGGGGAAGATTTGGACCGTTAAGTGTGCCAATCACACACATCAGTTTTTTTTTCTCACTTCACGCGCTCAAAAGGCGTGCCTCAAACAACAGGTGACAAGTCAGCCAAGTGTGTTTGATAGGTACACCCTTTGAGTGGTTTAAGTGTACAATAGGAAGAAGCTCTTGTGGCCGCTTATGTGTTCTCCCTATATATTATATATACCTAATTCAATTTTAACACATATTATAGATTTATCAAAGTATTGTTATATAATGCTATAAATGGTAATAAATAAAAATATCATTAAAATCAGTAGGTATTTATTAAAAGATAATAATATTTTCTGATACTTATATATATATATATATATATATATATATAAAATTACCATTTATATGTTAGTAGTGTTCTAGTTTATATAGGTGTTTTTTTGTGTTGTTGATTTCTACTGAAGGCATAACCTATAAATTGAATAAAGCCACGAAGCTAATGGGAAGAAAAAGCAAGTGAGAATCAAAATCACAAGGAAATAATGTTTGAATTCGCTGGTAGTGTTAGGCAGAAATTGCAGAAGCGAGGCGATGAGTTGATTGGCGGAGTCGAAAAATGGGGTTTTAAGGTACGGGCACCTTCAATTGATATATTGACGGAATGTCTCATTCATAAAATACTCTGTTTTCTTAGTTTTAAAGAAGCAACTCGGATGAGCATTCTTTCCAAAACATGGCTGCAAGCTTGGTCGAATCTTCCAAACTTGGATTTCACAATTGATTATTTAAAAGACAATGATATGAAAATAGTTGACCATATCATGAGGAGATATTGGGACAGAAAAATCCCTATCCAAAAGTTTGAATTATCAGTTGAAACGTTCATTGAAAATTCTCATGAAGTTTTACTTGTCCCTATGATTGATAAGTGGCTTGGCGTTGTACTTAGAAATGGTGTAAAACACCTTACCATATCATCATACCCCTTGTTTATTTTCGCAATCTTGGCCGTAAACTCTGTCAGAAAATTAGTGCTGGAATCTTGTACTCTTTTGCCTAGTGTTGTTGTTGTGAATTGCAATTCTCTGAGAAAACTTTCTCTATCTTATCTAACATTAGACGAAAACATGCTTCAGACTCTACTTAATAGTTGTCCGTTGATTGAATCTTACACCTTTAACTGTTGTTGGGGCTTGGAAACAATGAATACTCAAAAGATTAAGTCGGTTTCCCTGAAGTTTTTGAAGATTCAGAATTGTGGAGGAATATGGGAGATTGATGCACCAAACTTGGTATCACTTAAGTATACATGGAAAGACATTCCTCAAATTAAATTTGTGAGAAGGTCAAGTCAACTGAAGTACTCAAGAATCGATTTCAAACTCTCAGAGAGTGACAATGTAAATGGAGCATGGTTTTGTAAGTTGAGGAAGTTCCTATCAAATTCGATCTCTTGGTCTGAAGTTCGCATTGTATCTTATAGAGCCAGCGACATCAACATTCAAAATTTGCAGGTGGACCATAATGATTCTAATCCGCATGTGAACGTTTTAGATGTCACCATTATATGGAACAATAGGGAGAGCTCAACATTTGTGGATGCATTGGTATGGAGTTGTCAGCCTAGGAGACTCGACGTGTTTTCAACAAGTGAAAAGGTCACATTTTTCATTGATCATTTGATGTATATGAAGAATTCGAGTCATGGAAGCACACCTCTTCTTAGTCAATTAAAAGGAGTAAAAGTCTACAAATTTTACTTGAAGAAGGGGAGTTGGCAGCCTGTGGAACACAAAAGTGGTGAGCTGGTAACAACCAACTCTGATATATGGGTTTGGTGTTATTTTTTATTAGATTGGTGAAGCAGTTTATTCTATTAAAAATTGAAAATTGCACTTTTATTCTATTCAACTTTAAGAACTTCAAATTTAAGATTTTTACATAACTTCTTTATTTGAAAGTAAAGTAGTCTTTTATCAAACATGATCAAGTTGGAAATATCAATACACAAGGACAATATGTTGGATTTTCAGTTTTCTTTGTTATTGTTCATGTTGATTTGTTGTACATATTTTTGGCTAACAGATATCGTTCAGAAACTGACTCAGTAGCTCATATGTTGTTGTGGTTATTTCAGTTTACAGATATTTAAGCAATGTGCATCATGTCTGAACCGGAATAGTGAAAACAATAGAGCCTATATACGATCATGTTCTGTCATATAATTGTAAAAGTTGGATGGGTGTGAACTTAACTAGCCGTATTAACTCGTCTCAACTTACTGTTCTGTTTTTATCGACTCCCCGACATATAATTCTGTTTTGGACTTGTCACATCTGTTTCATAATGAGGAAATTGAGCCAATGTTTGTTTACTTTGGAAAAATTGTGTAACACCATGAGCAGTAGTCAACAGAAAAACCATCCTGATTTGTTTTTTCAACTTTTTACTTGTTGATTTTGTAAGTTTGAAATTGATAATCTCTTTACTCTTTCATGGCTCATTTCAACTTACTTCTCTGTTTCAATATATTGTGATATCTGATATACTTCAGTCACAACCATTTAGTAATGGTGTTATGAATCAGAGATGTGATAGAATAACCAGAAAAGTATAAGGTTTCTTGTTCGCACCCTACTCATTATTCAATGATATTGTTATGGTATCATTAACATTTTTTTTGTTCAGAGTATATATATATATACATATATTCTTGTGGTAATATTAAGATTTATTATACTAGTCTAGTTCTTTATTTATTTATTTTTATTAATTAGAAAATAGTTAGTTGGTATTTTCATTTTTTTGTATTTATTTTGTTTTCTTAAAAAAAAAAGGAAAAAATATAGAAATAAGAGAAAAAGATATTGAAAAAATTAAAAAGAAGATTAACTAATGATAAAAGGGAAAGAAAGACCAAAAGAAGAGAAAGAAGAAAATAAAGAAACAAAATAATAAAATTATTACAAATGGTATCTCTAATAAAGATTCATAGCTATAGTTTAATAATTATGATTCATAGCTACATGTTATAGAGAAGAAAAAGACGAGAGAGATTGGGAGAGGGAGGAGAGAAGCGAGTAAGAGAAGGCAGAGAGTGAGAGAGAGGTTATGTATATATATATATTGGTTAGATAATTGTATATTATATATATATGCATTTGTATATATGAAAAGAGAGATTAGGAGAGGGAGGAGAGAGGCGAGGAGATTGGGAGAAGGAGGAGAGAGGCGAGCGACATTGGGAGAGGGAGGAGAGAGGTAGGCGAGAGTGGGAGAGGGAGGAGAGAAGTGAGCAAGAGAGGAAAATAATTTGTATAATTCATGGCTACATTCGTATAATTCGCATGTTTTTGTATAGTTGAGTAATATAAAGTCTGAAATTACACAAATATGATAAAACTTGAAATAATGATTGATACAAATATAAACATATGAACGTTAAACAGTTATATCGAATATGTTATACAAATTACATATTATATAAATTATATTATACAAAATCTGAAAACTCCAAGTTTATACAAACTTTAAAAAGTTGTACAAAAAAGATTGAATGTATATGGTGACAAAACTGAAATATCAAAGGAAATCATCGTCATATACAAATATAAACCATTGTATACAGATACAAATCAAACAAAAAATTATTTAGTTACGAATTATACAAATGCGGCTAACTGTACAAACGTGAACTGTACAACTCGAAGTCAGTCCACATAATTAATTATCAATGTTAGTAACGAGTGGTAATTATAGCAAATTATAGTTATGATGAGTAACTAAGTAGTATAAGTTTGCTTAATAATTGCGTAATTTTTCCATTTATTTTATTGGATTCTCTAAAATTTTATCTCATTTGATAAAATTCCAAAACCCGTATTTTCCTCACTCTATCCTATTCTTAGATACATCACTCTTACCCGATTTATTGGGACATGTCTTGTATCAACAAAGGTTATGTATTGGGACGCGATGTATAGGAACATTGAGCGACATATCGGGACATTTGTGTCTTGTATCGACAAAGGTAATATATCAGGGCGAAAATGATTTATTCAAAATCATTACATTTTAAAGGACTTTTGTAACTCAGAAAGAGTGAGAATAGGATGTAATTAGCTCTTAACACTATAAAATTTATGTAATTTAACTTTCTTAGATAAGAGCAGTTGACATAAATAAATGTCTACTCGAAATAATAGCTAATAAATCATAAATGTATATTTTTTAATATTAATATATAATATACATAAATTATACATTTTTAAGCTGTCGCATTAAGATCTGAATACTAAATAGTTAAGACGGTTTGTTTTCTCAATATCTAAATGTAAAATTTCGTTTTGCTTAAAAGTAAAAAATATAAAATCAATCAAATAAATTGCATCTTATATTATAGCAATTAAATATTTGAAATTCTTATATGACATTCGTTTGGATGATGACTAACTATAGGGCTTGTGTGTTGATTTGGAACTGTATTGACTAATGATGGTGGTTGTGGGTAGTATCTTATGGTTTAGTTATTATCAAAAGTGATTATGGTGGTAAGACTATAATAATTAGTATTGAAATGATATTAAATACTAATAACTAATGATGATGATACGATTAACGATAAATAATGTTGACTAATGATGTTAATTACCGATAGTGATATATAAGGGGTCTATTCCCATGCTGGAAGAATCAAAGAAAAACGTGAGAGCATTTTGTAAGTTATTCATTTCATATACATAATATATATGTATATATATATATATACTATGTGGCAACAACCTATCTATAATTATTTATCCAACAGTAACTTAATTCCCTCATCGACACATAAATATTATTCTTTCATCACTTTATTTTGCGTATGTCTTTCTTTACAAAAATACAAATTATAATGGTGGGATGTATTGCTTTTTTACTTTATTCTTTCTGTTCCTTTAGCGTCTTCGTCTATACCCAATGATTCAGGCAGGGTGTTCGCATTATCTTCACGAGTGGAACTAGCATTTCAATTACAAGTTCGACATAATTCAGTAATATATATATTAAAAATTCACTTATGTATATATAATTTATTGACAACCTAATAACTATTTTATTTTTTTAAAATGTGGAGTTCATAATTCAAAATCCTAGTTCCGTCTTTGATTATCCTCGTCTTTTCGAGTCTCCAACACAAATAATGAGATTCTTGTTACAAGTATGAACCCATTGAAATTTTGCTGAATGCTACTTTTAGACTTTGAAGTAGTGTAGTATCTGATACTTCCCCTTTCTGTTTGGTGATTGGTGATGTTTTTTTTTTATTATTACGACCTAACTGTGACACAAGTCCAATTAAAACTTTACCACATTTGATCACTTTCTCATGTACGATCAGTATTTATCCGCATTTGATATTTACATCTAACCTTCTAAGAAAAGTTATTAAGAATATGATCCTTCTTAATGACTATCTAAACCTTGTGTAGAATCATGAAGATAATTGGGAAACTTACATAAATATATTATAATAAAAAAAATTATTATTTATAGCAATAACATTTTTTTTTCACTTGACCACTTTAATTCATTTATAATACAAGTTTAATGCATATTACAAAAACAATTTATTATTCACATATAATACAAGTTTTAATGATGGATAATACATTTATCACACATTTTAATACACATATAATACAATGTGACAAATATTTACCAAACAAACATAATATGTTTCAAAAAGAATTATAGATTCAAATATATTGAATACATAATTCACTTTTAATACATATTACAGATTGATTACTAAATTACTATAAATGGTAATAAACAAAAAGTATCGCTAAAATCAGTAATTATTTTTTAAAATGTATTAGTTTATGTAATCTTTCCGAGATAATTTGTCTACTAATATGGCCCATAAGGAATATCTCCTTGAAATTTTAGCCTCCCTGGAATTTAACAATTATTCACACGAAAACGAGTAACATGATTAACTAAGGTCTAATTAAATAAAAAATTAAATTCCTTAATCTCCTCTTATTTATTTGCTCTGTCCAATTCCATTTTCTCATCTCAAATCATGAATAAAGAGAGTGAGTCCCAAGGCCAAGGTGTTTGTGAAAAGATTTTCAAGATAGCAATGAATATAAGTCCAACTTTTCGATCATTTCGCCGAAATTCTCCACTATTTGTTGCTACTACGAAGCCAAAAATAAATCATCAGAGGAATTATACAGCTAATATATCAAAACCAGTTGCTGTTGTTGATCAACTTGAGTTAAATCACCAGCAAATTCCATCTCAAGGCAAATGTCATCAAAACTTTTCTACTACCTCCAACAATACGGTACTTATTACCTGTTTATCATGATCATGTTTGAATCGACGATGTTTGTCTAGATAAACTTGATTTTGTTATAAAGAAATTTGACTGTACGAGTCAAACAAGTGAATTTTGTTGTTTGGCCAAAATCTCTTACATACTACAAAATTTAACCTTTTTTTTTTCTCTTCATATACTTACAAGTAGTTAAACTAATTATATTATGTCTGCACAGGTGCTCGTAGAATATAATCACATTGTAGGAGAGAATAGCACAACAACGCGCAAGTTCAAGGGTAAATCTATGAAAGATGTGAACAAGTCTTCTGTAAAGAACATGATCACTATAGATCATCATCATGAGATAAATGAAGGTCCTAAAGATGATAATGATAGATTTTCTAATTATATTGATCATGTCAAAAGCAAGATGAGAAGTATCTCTAGTTTTGATGACAAGTATGGCTAGTTTTGATGATGATGATAAAGTCACTTACTATTTCAAGTTCAACATTAATAATTAGACTATTGATGCTTGCTGGTGGGGAACAAATGAAGGAGCTATATTTGAACAATGATTATATGTACAATTTTTTATACTTTTGATTAAATAAGGGGAAAAAAAGTTATTGGGTGTTATATATATTGATTTTTATTATACTTTGTGTTTGTATTGTAGAAAAAAATTGAATCTTGGAAAAAGGAAAGAAGTTTTTTTAATGTTTGGTGTTATAAGAATGATTTTCATTACTCATTTTTTTTGTGCTAATTTATGACTTTTTCAAGTTTGTGGTCTTGATTGATTGCTTGATAGAGAGATACCCAAAAAATCTTGCTTTCTTTGAGTCAATACAGTATAAACTTATTGTTTTAGTAAAAACTATTATGTGATTTATTTCCATTTATTTAAATTTTGGTGGATAAAATTATTCGATATTTGGGTGATGACTATTTGTCTTTTTTTAAACTTCAGACTATGCATATATATTTAGTGACCATCTAGTAGGGGTTTTGAACATATAGTATTTGAAGTTAAAGATAAAAAGGGGATTTGATTAATTCAATTCTTAATTTTTTTTCATAATGCTTATGTACTCGAAATAATGTGTTATACTATGCAAGAACCATCAATGCACGATGCTCTTTGACTCATTGTTATCCTAGACGATTTATACAATTTATATACAAAGATTTGATGATATACAACACTTTGCAATTCACACCATTAAAGTTATAATTAAACATGCATTTAGATTGAAATTTTGTGAGTAGACAATTTTTTTAACCTAGAAAAGTTCATCTCAATGTGTTGTGTAGCAACAAAAGTGATTTCAACATAGTGTTGTCCTCCATTAATTCTCTACTTTCATCATGCCCAAGAAAGAATTAAGGGGTCTATACTACTGGCCTCACACTCATAGACTCCAAAACCAATCACTATAAGATTCTTTTACGAAGTAGTACTTTAGTCTTCACACTTCGTTTGGATGGTTGTTACACATTGTTCTATTATTTATTTTAGCGCACTGATATAAGGTGACAATGTTATCACATCAAATTGATCGTTATATAAAACAAAAAATTTCATTGTTATCTAATGATGAATTTAATAATATGATATAATAAAATTTGAATACTAATCGAACGACATTAACATACAATACAATAGTAACAATAACCATCCAAATGGAATCTTGTAAATTAGGAAAATATCAAACAAGAATGTGATTCCCCTTCATGACTAATGACTATTTTACACCTTGTGGAGAAGAAACATGATTAAATAAACTAGTAATGAGTCTCCATAATATATGATCTCCATCTCCTCTGCATCCAACCTTCTCCCAAGGTGTACTCTAAAATGGGTAAGAACCAAACCATCATCAAGAGACACTCACTCTCTAGGCCAAGGAGTATGTGAAAAGATTTTCAAATCACTAAATCCAACTTCAATTTTTCGATATTTTTCCCGAAATCCCAAATCAAAAAATAGCAATCAGTGATCATCATCACAGAAGCGACCCTGCTAAAGCCACAGAATTAAAGCAAGTTGTTACTCAAAAGGTCAAATTGCCTCAAACAAGATACATATGAAATATAATCATAGCGAAATAATCGAGTCTAAAACAGGATCCCCTGTACATAAGCTTGCAACAAGAGATCATATGGAGAATCAAGATTATACTAATTATAATGACACTAGTAGTAATGATAGGTTTTCTAGATATATCGATCATATGAAGAGCAAGATTATGTCTAGCTATGATGATGATGATGAACACAGTATCGATCCATCTAAGTTTGAGATCAGAACTACAACTATTGCTTGTGGAGGTCAAAGAATCAATCAAGTAAATAACTCCATATTGAAAAAAAATCTGTATAATCATATGATTATCAAACAACAACAACCTTCATGTTTGTACATCAACCTTAGATATTAAAAGTTTAACTACTCATGATTCCATTACAACGTAAAAAGAAGTTCATGAAAAACATATGTTCAATGATTAATTCAAAAAGAAATAAATGAATACCTACAAAAACAAATTAAAGTTCTCCTCGTATTAATTAAATACGGTAAGATATGACACCTGAGTTCAACTCAAACTCAAAAGCTAACTCATGAGGGGGATTTGTTAGGACCGAAAATAAGTAGGTGTAACTGCGGAAGCTAGCAAAGCCTCAAAAGACCACGAGTAAGAAGACAACGAGAAATATACCAAAAGACACAAAGATTTAACGTGGTTCGGTCAATCGACCTACGTCCACAAAGGAGATGAGCAATCCACTATAAATATGAGAGTACAAAATACAGAGGGAAACAACCTCAACCAATTCACTCGGAATACATGGGAGGTTCACACAAGTGATAACGTATCAAGCTTGTGATCCATAAATTCTCCCTCTAACCAAAACTCTCATAGCCCTTAAGACTACATTGTGAATGCTGATTAAGTTAGAAGGAACATTCCTCTATTTATAGAGTCCTAAACCTTTTTCCTACAAGAAACAGATTAGTCAATTCAAAATATTTTCCTAAAAGAAAAACCTATTTATGGTAAGAAATCAGAGCAAATAAAACCCAAAAAGACTTGTCCTAGTTTATATAAGGAGACCAAATTCTCATCCCTCTATCGATGCCCAGATCTCAACTGGAGCATAAACACTTCTAAATGGAAATCCAACATAGGTGAACAATAATTTGAAATGAGTCTAACTCTGACACCATGTGTTAGGATCAAGCACTTTCTTTACATATATCCTTTAATGAACGAATTAAAAACTATCCGAATTTTGCCTTAATGTGGCGCCATAGGCTAATCGGGGATTTGACAACTCTCCAAGTGTAACTCGAAGAATAAAAGCTCGAAAAGACACTTTAAAGCACAAAATGTGAGCCAATCGATAGCAAAAATATTGTATGACTTAGGGTCTCACATCAAGAATTTTGTAAGTACTAATAATTCGTTTCATATTTATCATATCATATATTATACGTGACAACAATCAATCTATTATTTATCCAACAGTAACGTTCCGCCAGAGGGACGGACCTAGAATATGCCGAGGGGGTTCATCCGAACCACCTCAGCAAAAAATTACATTGTATATTTAAAGATATTTTAAAGAATATTTATGTTTATATATTAATTTTAAACCTCCTGAATATAAAATTAGAAATTGACTTAGTGATTTAGGAGTTCAAACCATAAACTACACATAAATATTATTCTTTCTTCACTTATTTTCCACGTATTTCTTTAATTTTTTTACAAATTATAATGGTGGGATCTATTGCTTTTTAAAGTTTATTCATACTATTCCTTTGGTGTCTTTGTTTACACCTAAGGATGCACGCAGGTACGACTTCAATAGAATTCAATAACTTTTATACAAATATTATATTTATTAATACATTTTTTTTTATAAAAAATCTAAAATTTCATAAACTCAAAAGTTCTGTCCCTCATGATTGTCTCTCCGAGTCTCCGACACAAATAATTAATGAGTTTCTTGTTACATTACAATTTACAAGTAAGAACCAATTGAAATTTTACTGAAAGCTAAATGTTCCTTTTAGACTTTTGAGAACGTATAGTATCTGATGCTCCTCCTTTCTGTTTGGTGATGATTTTTTATTACGACCGCACTGTGACGTATGTCCAAAAACATTTACCAAATTGCACTTTTTAATAGTTGATGTACCATTAAACTTTATCTCCATTTGATATTTATACTAACCTAATAAATATATGTATACACGTGTCGTAACTTTACATTTTTATATTGCTAAACCATAATTAAGTAATATATGCATTCTGACTTTTAATACAACCTTTATTATTTTGGTGTAATAGCCTGCAAACCATACGGAAAATATAAAATTGCACTAGGCAAACTTTATACGACAGACTCGCCTCAGAAGACCATTTAAGGGAGATCGATCCCCTTTTTTTATATATATATATATATATATATATATATATATTGATGAGTACTACATCAACACATGTACGCATATCATTATCTTATTGTTAATTAGGAAAGGAAAGCTATTAACACGAATATGATCTCTTTTAATGACTATCTAAAAACCATGAAGATAATTTGTCTGTTAATATGGCCCATAAGGAATATCTCCTTGAAATTTAAGTCTCAATGAAATTAAACAAATTATTCACACGCAAAACGAGAAACACATGATTAGTTAAGATTCTAAGAAACTTAATTAAAATTGCTTAACCCTTTCCTATTTATGTGCTCTATTCTAACCCTATTTTCCCCATCTCAAATTTGGTTATTTCTCAAAATATTTTGAAAAATGGGAAAAAAACAAATCACTATCAAAGATAGTACTATTCAATCCCAAGGAATTAGTGAAAAAAATTTCAAAGTAGTGAATATAAATCCAGCTTTTCGATCATTTCGCCCTAGTTTTCCAGATGAAAATCCAAAATTTGCTACT
The DNA here is from genome assembly GCF_001406875.1 of Solanum pennellii. Lineage (NCBI taxonomy): Eukaryota > Viridiplantae > Streptophyta > Magnoliopsida > Solanales > Solanaceae > Solanum > Solanum pennellii. The sequence goes on from NC_028645.1 coordinate 77,082,414, forward strand.
AATTCAGCTAAAGCTTCTGTATTAAAACCACTTTGTCTTGAGTTAAATCACAACTTGTCTTCTGACTCCAACATGGTATAGTACTATTGAATAAACTCTATTCTTACTGTCTTAATTTATATGTATTATTTTCCCTTTTAGTCAGTGAATATACATTTCTATATTTCCTAATAATTTAATTTTAAAATGTTCAATTTACATTTAATACAAATGTCTATGACTTATTTTAGACTAAATTTTAAAAGTCTTTGTTAATTTCTTGAATTTTGTGTCAGGTCAAACTAACACATATAAATTGAAATGGGAGAAGTACTTATATTATGTGTCATGCTTCTTCACGTCATGTATGAGTCTAATTCTTTGTTATCTTTATTAGGTCGAACAAATGAAAATACTTTATTACTATTTGATTAACTTGAATCCAAGATCTCTTACCTGATATAATAACATGTTGAAATTGTGTAATCATATTTTAGTTAATTGATGTATTTATTATGCCTCCTTACATATGTGCTTTTTTTTTTTTTCAGGTGAAAATTTCAATAGTATGATCATTTTATTTACAAAATTATAATATTTAATTAATTATATTATGTCTAAACAGGTCCTCGTGGAATATAATCACGTAGGAGGAGACATGAATAGTGCAACAACTCACAAGTTTAAGGCTGAATATATGAAAGCTATGAACAAGTCCTCTATAGAGAACAACATGATCACAATAGTTCATCATCATCAGATAAATCATGAAGATGATAACGAAAAGTTTTCTAATTATATTGATCATGTCAAAAACAAGATGAGAAATATGTCTAATTTTGATGATAATGATCATAAAGTCACTCATCATAACTATATTAATGACCGCTCCAAGATCAACGTTAATTAGAAGTACTACACACACAGAGTTATGTATGAATAATTTTATCATATGCTTTAATTAAATAAGGAGAATTTTGTTGAGTGCTATATATAAATTGATTTTTATTATACTTCGTATTTTGTACTTGAAAAGATTGAATATTGGAAAAAGGAAAGAAACTTTTTAATGTTTGGTGTATAAGCATAACTTTGGATTACTAATTTGTTGTGCTAATTTATTAGACATATATACTCTATCATCTTAAGAGGACTTTTGATGGGAGTACCAATTATTGTATGTGTAATTTAATTTATTCTTCGCAATAAACTAATTAAATATCACACGAACCATCACAGGGACTATACAAGCACTTATTTTACTATCTTTAAAATACGTTTATGACTGAATATATACTAATTACATGAAAAAAGGAAATTAATTAATATATTTATTATATATTACAAGTATATGTATAATATAATGTAAGCATTCTACTATAATAATAGATAGTATATAGTGTATATATTTAGTATATATTAGAAGTATATATATATATAATTTAATCAATCTATTGTCAAAAATAGTTAAAATTATTACAAAATTAAATAGATAACAATTTATTATACTGATAACTGACTCAAACTATAAATAGTGATGAAAAAAATTGTCCGAGTGTGGCCCTTTAGCCTGATGGGCCAAAACCCGACCCCCGCCCATAGACCCGATAGAACTGCTTGGCGGGTCACAGGCCTTCTTTTCTTGGAATTACTGTTGAGACTAATACCGGCCCACCCATTAGTGGGGAACCAAATCCGGTATATCGAGAAGGTGTATTTGTAATGTCCGATCCGGTCCAGTTAACACACTTACTTCAGCCTAATGATGTTTGAGCGCAACTTGAGTCCAAAGACTTGATGGTTTACGAAATTATGCAATTTACGCGATTTCTTGAATATGTATTATAATTGAAATTTTGTGGGTGAAAAAAGTAAATCAGCTTGAAAAGCTCATTCTCAAAAAAATTTGAAAATCTTTTCAACCTACATCCAACAATTATTTTGCCAAAAAAAAAAAAAAAGAGGTGATTTTGACACATTGGTGCCCTCCCATTCCTTAGTTTCCCAAAAAGAAGGGGTCTACCCTGTTGGCATCATAAACATAGACTCACAGAGACTCCAAAACCAAGAGATTCTTTTCAAATCAAGAACCAATTGTTCTTTAGTCTACAAACATTGTTTGGATGGTTGTAACACACTGTTTCATATTACATTATTCTGATAAATACAATATTTAGATAGATTACACACTTTCATTGTTGCATAATGTCTCTTAACATTTTCTTCTTTTTTTTTTATTGGATTTATTTGATAAAGATTTGATAGGGTAAGGAAGACGGGCTAATAACCCAAATATCCAGGAAAAAGCATAATATTTATTGGAAAGATGGCTATAAACAAATCTGAAGAGTAAACCTACAAGAAAAAATGGTACAATTAAAATAGAAGTATAACTAGATGATAAGAAAAAACAACAACAAATTTAGTGCAATCCTATGTGTTACCCCTATTCTTACGAATGAAGAAAAATTATTTTCAAAAGACTCTTCATTGAACAAACAGTGAAAAATACATTTAGCAACAAACATTAAAAAAAATAAGATAATAAAACACCTAGACAAAATAAATACATAACACGTGGTGATAGCTAGAAATCTTAAACCAAGAGGAAAAAAGGAATGATACTAAAACTAAAAAAAAAGGAATAAAATCCAACCGACTACTAACTAGCCTTCTTAATGTTCGACTTTTATTATATCGTGTTCAAAATACTAACTTAACAGCTTAATTCGATTTATGATATCATAAGATAGAAAAGGAGAAATACTTTTAACAGAATTTAAGAAGAACAAAAAATATTTCGAGTCTACAAGTTGTTTGTGTTCAAATTATAACCACTTTGAACACAAACAACTTGTAGACTCGAAATATTTTTAAGAATTAGGTTACTTTCTCTGAGACAGAAAAATGTTTCATGCACCATGCGTCATGGTTTTTTAATACACGTGTCCTCGAATTGACAACATACAGTTAAGGTTTGACCAGTACATATTGACTAATACAAGGCCAACACAAATTGACATGTTTGACCTGTCTTAAAACACAACCCAATGAATTTGACATGTATACAAATCAATAAACTATTAAATTCGTAAGAAAGTTGATAGGTGGGATTCTTTGAGGGGTGCACCACCGACTGATCTTAATTTCTAGAGAAGGTCTCGAAATCTCTCATTGAACATATATAATGATAAAAATATGTTTGATTATGTTTTATTAATACGAATACGAATCATGAAAGAGACCTAACAATTCTTTAGATTTTCAGAATTTTTAAAAAATAAAGATAATGACACGATCACACCAAATTGATCTTAAATAAAATAAATTTTTTCGTGATTATTACAAAATTGTACAATATAATAAAATTTAAATAACAGTTAAAACAAATATTGTATTTAAACTAACATTACAATACAATACAATACAATACAGGCGGTAGCAATACACGCTTTTACTATTCAAAAGTGAATTTATTATCACCCTGAAACGTGTAACACCACTCTCACATTATGTGGTGTATTACACTCGCTGCCACATCAGCGTTAAGTTAGCACCATGTCAAAAATTATATTTTTTAATTTCTTTTCTTTATTAATTATTTTTTCTTTTATTAACTATTTTTTACTCTAATTAGTCACAAATTAATTATTTTAGTTCTTTAATAATTATATCTTCTTCATCACTAAATCCCACTCATTGTCGCCCAACGCCAAATATCACCACCACGATTATCAATATCGATTTTTTCTTCTTCATCACCTTCAATTATTTATTTTAATTTTTGCCACCCGCCACCCATCACCACCAAACCCATAATGTTGTTATCACCACCAAACCCAAAAATTGATTAACAACCAAAATTTCTTTAACAAAGTTAAAAAAATTTGAAAAAGATAGAAACAATCAATCGAAATTTTTATAGATAAAATACAATTATTCACTAACAAATCTATGGAAATTAACCTGATTGCGAATTAAAAAAAAATCATGCTTTTAGATTGTGATTAAATAAAGTGTGATAAAAAGAAAAAATGAAGAAGAAGAAGACAATGAGTGTGTGTGAAGAAGAAAAGGTGTGTGGGGGGTAGAAAAGAGGATTGTCACTTTTTATTTTATTCTTTTTTTAAACTAACGTGCGTATTTTTTATTTTTTTGTCACGTCAGTTTTAGGGAGTTAGAAAATTCACTTTTGAATAGTTTAAGCATGTAACTGACTTTTTGGAATAAGTTTGAAGGGGCAATTTATGTCTTTTTCCCGTACAATTATCAAACAACAATCTTATCAAACCTAGATATTAAAAGTTTAACTATTCATGATTCAATTACAACGGAAAATAATCATGGATAACATATGTTCAATGATTAAATCAAAAAGAAGTAAATGAAAACCTACGAAAACAGAGTTCTTCTCCTTTCTTTGCGTTCTTCCTTTTATCAACCTCTCATAAAATGAGTTGGAGTTGTAAATACAGACTTTTCAAAAGTCTCGAGATGAAAATATATCCGTCAATCAATTTTGTTATGATTTCACAAGTTAATATATATATATATATATATATATATATATATATATAAAAAAAAAAGAAAAATTCTAATACAAATATAAGATCTACAGAAAAGCTAGTGAATTCGACTAAATTCGAGAACCCCCACCTAACTTCGCTCATGGCTCCTAGGAGTAATTCATAGAGTAGATACTCAAAACGACACTTGAAAGCACCACATGTGAGCCAATCGATAGCAAAAATGTATGACTTATAGTCTCACATCAAGAATTTTGTAAGTATTCGTTTCATATTAATCATATACTATATGTGGTAACAATTTATCCAACAGTAAAATTTATTTCCTCATCGACCTAATTAGATTACGCATTAATATTATTCTTTCTTCACTTAGTTTTCCGTGTATTTCTTTAAGTCTTTACAAATTATAATGGTGGAATCTATTGTTTTTTAGTTAATTCTTCGTTTGCACCCAACGATGCAGGCAGGGTGTTCACATTATCTTACGAAATAGACTTTACGCAAATATTATATTCACCAATAACCTTTTTTAAAAAAGAAAAAAATCAATCGAAAATTCATAAACTTGAAATCCTTATGGTCTCTCCGAGTCTCCAAAACAAATAATTAATAACCCTTTGAAATTTTACTGAAAGCTAAATGCTACTTTTAGACTTTTGAGAACGTATAGTATCTGATGCTTCTCCTTTCGGTTTGGTGATTTTTTATTACGTGCGCACTGTGACATAGGTCCAAACATTTACCAAATTGCACTTTCTTTATTGTTAATGTACTATAAAAATTTAGGATAAACTTTTTAACTTGATCTTATTTTACGTTTTATCTTTTAACTTTAAGCGTATATAAATAGACACTTAAACGTGTATTAAATTGAACAAGTAGACAAATGACTTAATATATGTAGGGTGTCACATAGGACATAGTTGTCAGGTACGACACTTTATACAAGTTTAAGTATCTACTTGTGCACATCCAAAGTTTGAGGACATAAATATCTGTTGAATCCAAATTAAAGAGCGTATATATGTATGATGCCAAAAAATTATTTGTATAAGTTGAATCTAAGTTAAAGAAATATTTATTTATTATCTCAAAAATCTTCATTTTGTGTAACAGCTGATCGATTTGGTGTGATCGCGTTGTTACCTTAATATTTTCTCCTCATATTTTATCTTTAGTTATTATACATAAACATAATCCTTACTTTGTGTCAGTCGACAATTATGATATTTAACTCTGGATGTGCACAAATAGACACTTTTAACTTTATTTTATACCCTAATTTTCTTGTAGATTTATCATTCAGATTGTTGATGTGTGACATTATGTAACAAAAAAAAAATAAGACTGTTGTCTTTCTAAATGTTGTTTTCATTAAAATCATACATTATGACACAAAAGAATATAATACAATACAAAATGAAACATTAGGTAACAACCATCCAAGTAGAGTCTAACTTACTATTGATAATCATGAGTACATCAACACATGTATGTTTGGTTATGGGTCTTTTTCCCTTCCTATGTGGATAAATAAAAGCCCAATTTGAACCAACCCATTTTTGCCCATAGGCCCATTCTTATGAGGCAAATATAAGCCTATTTAGGTCTTATTTTCATATACACAGAGAGTTTTTTCAGCAGCCAAAAAGAGAGAAAAAGAGCAGTTTTCGCAGTCAAAATTCAGCCCTAACAGCGAACTTCAAATTGCGATTCCCGCTTCGTTTCTTGTCCGATTGAGCTGATTTTTGGACAGCATATTATCTTCATCTCAATCTTTGATTAGGAACTGACAGAGTTGGATTTGGTGGCCTGCAGCTTCAGTTTTGCTGTCGTGAACAGTAGCTGCGAAATTGGTGATTTTGCTCCTTTAATTCTCTAGATTTGGTGCAATCTTATTTTGTTGTTGCTCGTTGTTTGGCACTTGTTTTGTGGCCAATTTTGGAGAACAATATTGTAACTCTTGGTGATTATAGTGGAGCTTTTGGTCCCGTGGTTTTTTACTCTTCACATCGAAGGGTTTTCCACGTAAATCTTGGTGTCTTGTGTGATTGGTTTATTATTGCCTTGTTATATTTGTTTGGTTGAATTACTTGCTGCCTTACTATCATATTGCTTGTGGTTGTTTGTCTTCTCTTGGTTCAAATCGAAAAGGGAAAGTATAGACTTGGGTATTCTTCCGCTGTTATCCTGTCAGGCATTCTTTGTTAGTGCCTTGTCTTTCCCAACAAAGTGGTATCAGAGCATTGGTTATTGTTGATTGTCGTTTTGAATGATGGAGGCAAATATGAGCAAAATGGTGTGTTTAAATGGTAGTAACTATCATATTTGGAAAGGCAAGATGAAAGATCTTCTATTTGTCAAGAAGATGCATTTACCTGTGTTTGCTTCTAATAAGCCTCAGTCTTTGAATGATGAAGAATGGGAATTTGAGCATCTGCAGGTTTGTGGCTATATTAGACAATGGGTTGAAGATAATGTTAGAAATCATATTGTGAATGAGACACATGCCAAAAGTTTGTGGGACAAGCTCGAGACACTTTATGCTTCGAAGACTGGCAACAACAAGTTGTTCCTATTGAAACAACTAATGAATATCAGGTATAAAGAGGGCACTCCTATTTCTGATCATATTAATGATTTTCAGGGTGTTCTTGACCAGCTGTCCGGAATGGGTGTAAAGTTTGATGATGAGATACAGGGACTTTGGCTTCTTAATACTCTGCCAGACTCTTGGGAAACTCTTCGAGTTTCTTTGACTAATTCTGCTCCCAGTGGTGTTGTAACCATGGAATATACTAAGAGTGGTGTCTTGAATGAAGAAATGAGAAGAAGATCTCAAGCCTCATCTTCTTCAGCTTCACACTCCGATGTTTTGGTTACTGAAGATAGGGGGAGAAACAAGTCCAGAGGTCAGAATGATAGAGGTAAAAGTAGAAGCAAGTCAAAGTCTAAATACAAGAATATTACATGTGACTATTGCCACAAGAATGGGCATATCATGAAATATTGTTACAAGCACAAGAGAGATATGAGACAACAAAAGAGAGAAGGCGATAATGAAAATCGTGTTGCTGTTGTTGCTAATGATGATCTTCTTGTTTCTTGTGATGCAAATGCCATTAATCTTGTTCGTGATGAGTCTAGCTGGTTTGTGGATTCTGGTGCTACTTCTCATGTCACGCCAAAGAAGGAATTATTTTCTTCTTATACTCCAGGTAATTTTGGAACGTTGAAAATGGGCAATAATCATGAAGTTGAAGTTATTGGCATTGGGACAGTTTGTTTGGAAAGTAACAATGGTTCCAAACTAGTTCTCAATAATGTCAAGCATGCTCCAGATGTTCGCTTGAATTTGATTTCTGTGGGATATCTTGATGATGAGGGTTATGTTAATACACTTGGTGTTGGCCAGTGGAAGCTTACTAGAGGTTTGATGGTTGTGGCCCGTGGTGACAAGTTGTCTAACTTGTATGTATTTCAGGGCTCCATGTCCAGAGACTCAGTAAATTTGGTGGAGAATGATACTTCATCAGAGTTATGGCATAGAAGGCTGAGTCATATGAGCGAGAAGGGGATTGATAGTTTGGCTAAGAAAAATTTGCTTTCTGGAGTGAAACAAGCAAAGTTGAAGAAATGTGTTCATTGCTTAGCCGGTAAACAGAAAAGAGTTTCTTTTCAGAGTCATCCGCCTTCAAGAAAGCTTGATTTGCTGGAGTTGGTACATTCTGATTTGTGTGGTCCTTTTAAGGTAAGATCTCATGGTGGTGCACTTTACTTTGTGACTTTTATTGATGATCATTCTCGCAAACTCTGGGTATTTCCTTTGAAGTCCAAGGATCAAGTACTTGATGTGTTCAAGAGTTTTCAGGCCTTGGTTGAAAGACAAACAGGGAAGACATTGAAATGCATCCGCTCAGATAATGGTGGTGAGTATATTGGTCCTTTTGATAGATATTGCAGAGAGCAGGGTATTAGGCATCAGAAAACTCCTCCAAAGACTCCTCAGTTAAATGGTTTAGCAGAGAGGATGAACAGAACTCTAGTTGAGAGGGTTAGATGTATGCTTTCAGATGCTAAGCTGTCAGATTCCTTTTGGGCAGAAGCACTTAATACTGCTGCTTATGTTATCAATTTATCTCCTGCTGTTGCTTTAGATGGTGATGTCCCTGACAGAGTTTGGACTGGTAAGAATGTTTCTTATGATCATCTTAGAGTCTTTGGGTGTAAAGCCTTTGTACATGTTCCTAAGGATGAAAGGTCAAAGTTGGATGTTAAAACTAGGCAGTGTATCTTCATTGGTTATGGTCAAGATGAATTTGGCTATCGTTTCTATGATCCTGTTGAGAAGAAACTTGTTAGAAGCCGTGATGTTGTGTTCTTTGAAGACCAAACAATTGAAGATTTTGACAAAGCTGACAAGGCTGATTTTCAGAGTAGTGAGAGCTTAGTTGATGTTGATCCAGTTCCTTTGACTATTGCACCGGAAGAAAATCTTCATAATGATGAAAATCAAGTTGATAATGAAGATGGTGATCATGTTCAGAATGACCGGCATGATGTTGTTGATGCTCCAGTGCAAGATGATGTGGTTGTCCAACAACCAATTATAGATGCTCCAGAGAGTTCTCTCAGACGATCTAGTAGAGAGAGAATTCCTTCATCTCGTTATTCTCCCAATGAGTATGTACTCTTGACTGACGGGGGAGAACCTGAGAGTCTTGATGAGGCCATGGAAAGTGAAGAAAAAGAAAGGTGGTTTGATGCTATGGAAGATGAGATTAAATCCTTGCATGATAATCATACCTTTGATTTGGTTAAGTTACCTAAAGACAGAAAAGCTTTGAAAAACAGGTGGGTTTTTCGGGTGAAACATGAAGATGGTAATCCAGTTCCACGGTACAAAGCTAGATTAGTTGTCAAGGGATTTAATCAGAAAAGGGGAGTTGATTTTGATGAGATATTCTCTCCAGTTGTGAAGATGTCATCCATTCGTGTGGTTCTAGGCTTGGCTGCAAGTCTAGATTTAGAGGTTGAGCAAATGGATGTTAAAACTGCTTTCCTCCATGGTGACTTAGATGAAGAAATTTATATGGAGCAACCGGAAGGTTTTGAAGTCAAGGGTAAAGAGAATTATGTTTGCAAATTGAAGAAGAGCTTGTATGGTTTGAAACAAGCTCCCAGGCAGTGGTACAGGAAGTTTGGTTCTTTTATGAGTCAGCAGGGCTTCAAGAAGACTTCTTCAGACCATTGTGTTTTTGTGCAAAAGTTCTCTGATGGTGACTTTATTATTGTGTTGCTTTATGTTGATGACATGCTTGTTGTTGGTCATAATACTTGCAGGATTCAGAAGTTGAAGCAAGAGTTGAGTAAGTCTTTTGCTATGAAAGACTTAGGACCAGCAAGGCAGATTCTTGGCATGCAGATTGTCCGTGATAGAAAGGCCAAGAAATTGGTATTATCACAAGAGAAGTACATTCAGAAAGTACTTCGCAGATTCAGCATGGACAAAGCTAAGGTTGTCAGTACACCTTTAGCTATGCACTTCAAATTGAGCACGAAACAGTGTCCTTCTAGTGATGATGAGAAGGAAGATATGAAGAAAGTTCCTTATGCTTCAGCTGTTGGTAGTTTGATGTATGCGATGGTTTGTACAAGACCGGATATTGCTCACGCTGTTGGAGTTGTTAGCCGTTTTCTTTCTAATCCGGGAAGAGAACATTGGAATGCTGTGAAGTGGGTTATGAGATATCTCTGTGGCACTTCTAGTCTGAGTTTGTGTTTTGGTACAGGGAAGCCTATTCTTTGTGGTTATACTGATTCAGACATGGCTGGTGATGTTGATACTCGCAAGTCTACTTCAGGGTACTTGGTTACTTTTGCAGGGGGAGCTGTGTCTTGGCAATCTAGGTTGCAAAAATGTGTTGCTCTATCTACTACAGAAGCTGAGCTTATTGCTGTCGTTGAAGCTTGTAAAGAATTGCTTTGGATGAAGAGATTCTTGGGGGAACTTGGTTGTGCTCAAGAGAGGTATGTGCTTTATTGTGACAGTCAAAGTGCTATACATCTTGGCAAGAATTCTACGTTCCATGGTCGGTCTAAACACATTGATGTGAGATACCATTGGATTCGAGATGTGTTGGATTCTAAGTTGCTTGAGCTTGAAAAGATTCATACAAATGACAATGGTTCCGATATGATGACTAAAGCTTTGCCAAGAGGGAAGTTTGAAGATTGTTGCATGGTCGCCGGGATGGCGGTCTCCTCCACATAGTCGTGAGGGGGAGAATTGTTGGGTTATGGGCCTTTTTCCCTTCCTATGTGGATAAATAAAAGTCCAATTTGGACCAACCCATTTTTGCCCATAGGCCCATTCTTATGAGGCAAATATAAGCCTATTTAGGTCTTATTTTCATATACACAGAGAGTTTTTTCAGCAGCCAAAAAGAGAGAAAGAGAGCAGTTTTCGCAGTCAAAATTCAGCCCTAACAGCCAACTTCAAATTGCGATTCCCGCTTCGTTTCTTGTCCGATTGAGCTGATTTTTGGACAGCATATTATCTTCATCTCAATCTTTGATTAGGAACTGACAGAGTTGGATTTGGTGGCCTGCAGCTTCAGTTTTGCTGTCGTGAACAGTAGCTGCGAAATTGGTGATTTTGCTCCTTTAATTCTCTAGATTTGGTGCAATCTTATTTTGTTGTTGCTCGTTGTTTGGCACTTGTTTTGTGGCCAATTTTGGAGAACAATATTGTAACTCTTGGTGATTATAGTGGAGCTTTTGGTCCCGTGGTTTTTTACTCTTCACATCGAAGGGTTTTCCACGTAAATCTTGGTGTCTTGTGTGATTGGTTTATTATTGCCTTGTTATATTTGTTTGGTTGAATTACTTGCTGCCTTACTATCATATTGCTTGTGGTTGTTTGTCTTCTCTTGGTTCAAAGCGAAAAGGGAAAGTATAGACTTGGGTATTCTTCCGCTGTTATCCTGTCAGGCATTTTTGTTAGTGCATTGTCTTTCCCAACAATGTACTCATCATCTTTTGTTAATTAGAAAAATTATAGGGTAAGTTGTTAACACGAATATGATCCCTTTAATGACTATCTAAAACCATGTGTAGAATCATGAAGATAATTTGTCTGCTATTATGGCACATAAGGAATATGTCCTTGAAATTTTAGTGTCAATGAAATTAAACAATTCACACACTAAACTAGTAACACATGATTAGTTAAGCTTCCAAGAAACTTAACCAAAATTGTTTAACCCTTTCCTATTTATTTGCTCTACTCTAACCCTGTTTTCCCCATCTCAAATTTGGTTATCTCCTAAAATGTTTTTAAAAATGGGAAAGAACCAAATCACTATCAAAGATCATTTATATGAGTTACAAAACTTTTCTTTTATAGTCAGTCTAAAAAAGAATAAGACATTTCTATATTTAGTAATAATATAACTTTAAAATGTTTAGTTTAAATGAAATAATTACTAGCTACACAAATATCTATATAACTTATTTTAGACTATAAATTTTAAAAAAATTTCTTTTTTAAACTTCGTGCCAAGTTAAACTAACACAAATAAATTGGAATGGAGAGAGTATTTGTTATATGCCATGCTTCTTCACGTCATGTGTGAGTCTAATTCTTCTTTTTTATCTTTTTTAGGTTGAACAAATAAAATACTTAATTGCTAATTAACTTGAACCCAAGATATCTTACCTGATTTAATAACATTTTGAAATTGTGTAATCATATTTTAGTTAATTGTTGTACTCCCTCCGTTTCATAAAGAATGACTTGATTTGACTTGACACGGAATTTAAGAATATAAAGAAGACTTTTACATCTCGTGGTCCTAAATTAAAGTTAGGTCAAATATACAAAATTGTCCTTTGATCTTGTAGTCTCAAACATGTCGTGAAAAACTGAAATTAAAATATTACCAAAAAAAAAATCATTTTTCTTGAAACATACTAAAAAGAAAAGGACATCTTTTTGAAATGAATGGAATATTTGTCATGCCTCCTTATATGTGAAAATATTAATAGTATGATCATCTCATCTACAAGATTATAATATTTAATTAATTATATTATGTCTGAACTGGTCCCGTGCAATATAATCACATTGAAGGAGCCATGAATAGTGCAACAACTCACAAGTTTAAGGCTGAACCAATGAAAGCTATGAACAAGTCCTTTATAGAGAACAAAGTATGATCTCTATAGTTCATCATCATCAGATAAATGAATTAGATGATTATGGATGGTTTTTTAATAATAATATTGATCGTGTCAAAAACAAGATGAAAATTGTGTCTAATTTTGATGATCATAATTTCACTGCAACAAAAAAACAACTTTTAGCGACAGAAAATATTGACATTAATAAAGAGCTTTAAGTTTTTTATCGACATTAGTTAAGTGTCATTAAAATTAATGTTACTAAAAGTTTTAAGGACATATATAAAGAGTGTTAATTACCGCTAAAAAATATATATTTAACAATAATTAATTAATTACCGCTAATGATATTTTTGATGTCGTAATTGTTAACGGCTCCAAGATCAACGTTAATTAGAAGTACTACATACAGAGTTATGTATGACTAATTTTTTATATGCTTTATTATTATTAATTAAATTAGGAGAATTTGTTGGGTGATATATATAAATTGATTTTTATTATAATTCGTGTTTTTGTAATAGAAAAGATTGAATATTGGAAAAAGGTAAGAAGCTTTTTAATGTTTAATTGGTGTATAAGAAATACTCTCTTCGTCCGGTATTATTTGTCATGGTTTTTATTTTTAGAGTCAAATTATAAGAATTTTAACTAACACTTTAAGATGAATTTTTTCATCATATTAATATGCAAAAAATTGTAATTTATAGTATTTTTCATATAGTTTTAGAATATTTAATTTTTTTGTTTAGAATATCGAATTAATATGATCTAATTTAGCTTTAAGAATTAATCAAATTGACTTACGATAAACGCAACATGACAAACAATTTCAAACGAAAAGAATAACTTTCTTCCCACTGAAGTAATTATAGCACTTTCTGTATCAATTAATTTTGCACCTTCTAATCTCTCAAAGTTTTGCTTATTAATTTGTTAGTGCTAATTTATGAGACATATATACTTTATCATCTTTAAGGACTTTTGATGAGCGTACCAATTATTATTGTGTGCTATTTACTCTTCACAATTAGCTAAATATCACACCGACCATTATAGAGACTATACAAGTACTTATTTTACATTATCTTGAGATTTAACCCTTTTTCAAACTCTGTATAAATAAAAAATATCATGCAAAAAACTATTTTAATCAACTTAAATAGATTTAATCCTCTTATACATGATTGTTTAGCTGATTCTAGTGATCTGCATTGGAGTTAGTATTTCAAACACAAGATTATTTAGTTGTAGTGCGAAAGTAAATCAAGATATCATGATTTTAAAAAAAATAAAAGGAGTGGTATATTTATACTAGTTCAACAAACCTACAGTCAAACTGATCAATAGATTTGAAGAATTCCATCTTTTGTTGATGCATGCCAAGTTAAACACCATTGAATTAATTAGTATATATTGTAGACTTTTATTATAGCACATAAAAAGTATGGTATACTAGGCGATAAATAATAAAATGAGTTGAGAATCAAATAAATTGAATTTTAATATTTTAGTAAGTTAATAGAAAATATTACATATGTGATTTTTGTTTTCTCATATATTCATGCTATAGTGGATATAGAACTTAGAAGTATCTAGTACCTAAATGATGACTTTTTAATTCATCTCATTTTAAAATTCAGTCTGCATAAATACTGACTATTTAGTAGGCGTTTACAAGGTGATATTTATTATAAAAAAAGATGATAGTTGAAGTTAAATTGAAAAATTAAAGGGAATTTGAAATATGAAGTTTTTTTTATCTTTTTTGGTGTGACGTCTACATAAACGTGTCAGGGCAACTTGCATTCAGAAATTTGATAATTTCTTTGAATATATATGTATTATAATTGAAATTTTATGATCGAAAAAAGTAATTTAGCTTGAAAAACTCATTCTAAAAAAAATTAAAAATCTTTTCAACCTATAACCAACCATTATTTTGCAAAAGAAAAAAAAGGTGATTTCGACATATTGGTGCCTTCCAATTCCTTAGTTTCCAAAAAAAAGGGGTCTACCCTGTTGGAATCATAGACAGACTCCAAAAGCAATCACTAGCTATGAGATTCTTTTACAAAGCAAGAACCCATTGTACTTTAGTGTACACACTTTGGATGGTTATAACACATTGTTTCGTAATTATATTATTTTGATAAATATAATATTTGAATAAATCGTACTTTTTCACAAAAAATGATCTGGTTTGACTTGACACGGAGTTTAACATTATAAAGAAGATTTTTCCATCTTGTGATCCTAAATTAAAATTAGGTGAAATGTACAAAACTGTTCTTTGATCTTGTGGCCTTAAACATATGAAATTAAAATGTTATCAAAAAAAGAAAGAGATTATTCTTTTTTAAACAGACTAAAAATGAAAGAAGATCATTCTTTTTTAAACGAAGGAACCATTACTTCTAGTCATTGCATAATGTCTCTTAATGCCTTTTTTCAACTATCAAAGACTTGCCAGGATAAAAAAGAATGACGGAACATGAATATCTAGGGAAAAAATAGAATATTTGATGGTAGAAAGACTCACACATTAACAATTTAAAGGATAGATCTACAAGAAAAAAATAGGATACTAATAACGTAGGAGTATTGCTAGATAATAAATCAAAAGACTCTCGATTGAATAAAAAGTGACAAAGATGCAATAACAATAAAAAGAAACAAGAACAAGACAATAAGATACAGAGACAAAACAATAGGCAATAAATCTTTAACTAAGAGAAAAAAAAGGAATGTAATTAAAATATGTATTCGACTACTAACTAACCTTCTATTCAAATGCTCCGCAACCTCAAATCCATTAAGTTTATTACGTTCAAATTAAAGCAGTAACTTAACAACCGATTTCTGTTTATAATCATAAGACAGAAAAAGAGAAATACATGAACAGAATTTTAGAAGAAGAGAAAATATTTCGAGCTCTTAAGTTATTTGTGTGTCCAAATTATAACCCTCGCATTATTATCAAGAAATTAAATTACTTTCTCCAAGATAGAATAAAAGAATATTTTCATGCACCACTGCACCATGCGTCATGTTTTTTTAACACACTTGTTCTCATATTAACAACATACAATGTTAAGGACAACACCAGTAAATAGTGACAAATACAAGGCCAACACACAGTGACAAGTTTGACCTGTCTTGAAACACAACCTAACGAATTTAACATGTGTACAAATCAATAATAAACTAATAAATTCATAAGAAAATTGATTGGTGGGATTCCTCGAGGGGTGCACCACCGACTGATCTTGATTTCTAGAGAAGGTTCTGAAATGTCTCATTGAACATAATGATAAAAATATATCTAATTCTCTTTTATCAGTACGAATACGAATCGTGAAAGTGACATCACAATTTTTTAGATTTTCAGAATTTTATAAAAAAATAAAGATAATGACTCGATCACATCAAATTAATCTTAAATAAAACAAAACTTTTCATGATTATTACAAAATAATACAATATAATAAAATTTAAATAACAATTAAAAGAATTATTATATTTAAACTAACGACACAATATAATACAATACAATACAAGTTGTAGCAACCATCCATATGGAATCTTGTTAATTAGGCAAATATCAAACAAGAATATGATTCCCTTAATGACTAATGTCCATTTTACACTTTGTAGAATCTTTTGAAAGAAACATGATTAAATAAATCAATCTCCATAATATATAATTTTCATCTCCCCTGCATCCAACCTTCTCCCAAAGTTGTATCTTTGCAAAACTTAGTCTAAAATGGAAAATAACCAAACCATCACCAAAGACACTCAATCTAAAGGCCAAGGAGTATGTGAAAAGATTTTCAAAGCACTAAATCTAACTTCAATTTTTCGATATTTTTCTCGAAATCCTAAATCAAAAATAGCAACCAATAATCATCAGAGAAGCGACCCTGCTAGAGCCACAGATTTCAAGCTAGTTATTCCTCAACATGATCAAAATTTGTCTTTTGCCTCAAACAAGGTACATGTGGAATATAATCATAGTGAAGTAACCATGTCTAAAACAGAAATAGCAACGAATGATCATCATCAGAGAAGCGACCCTGCTAGAGCCACAGAATTCAAGCTAGTTATTCCTCAACAAGATCAAAACTTATCTTTTGCCTCAAACAAGGTACATGTGGAATATAATCATAGTGAAGTAACCATGTCTAAAACAGAATCCCCTGTGTATATGCTTCCACAGAGAGGTTATCCAGAGAATGCTAGGTTTTCTACGTATATCAATCACGTCAAGGATAATTTTATATCTAGCTATGACGACGACGATGATGATATTGATGATAAACATAAACACCATATCAATCCATCCAAGTTTGATATCAGAGCTACAGCTATTGCTTGTGGGGTTCAAGGCTAGCTCCTTGAACAATCTAAGCAAACTTGTATGTTTAGCTATCAAAATGATTAAGATAAGGAGATAACTTTTTTAGTGTTATATGTATTTGTTATATATGTTAGTAGTACTATATGTTTTAACAAAGATTGAACTTTGGGAAGAAAATAAGAGAGGGGATGGATTACGAGATTTACTTTATCATACTTTAATTGGGAGCAAGGGATTCGTATGAAGCGTCTGGTATTACATTGTATATTTAAGGTTAATGTTATTATTTCTAGTTTGATAAGGGAAAGCACAGAAAATGAATCTAAAAAGTTACATATTCGGTTAATAGGAAGAAATTTAGAATATCGTAGCTGCTCATGCTTATTTTGGCCTATTGATTTTCCAATAAGTTAGTTCCAACAAGTTTATATATTATATATAATACATGTTGAGTATCCTTTGTGTGTTGGATGAATTAAATCTAAAATGTGGAGATACAAGCAATATTGCAAACCAGCTAATGTCTTTCTTTGTGATAGTTGTGCTACTATTTTAGAGCAATGATAAAATGTGCGATTTATAGGTCATGAGTTTAAGCTATGGAAAATAATCACTAGTGTTTATATTAGGATACATTGTCTATATCATATCGCTAATGATATGATTTCCTTCCTTGGATCCTTTGCTAACGCAGAATGTTTTGTGTTTCAAGCTATTTTTTTATGTTAGTTGTGCTCATTGAAGTAATATTGCTAATCTATTAATAATTTTTTGATCACCGTATAAAATAAATAATGCACATTAGGAATTTCAGACGGATGTAGTAATAATTTAGGAGTAGATGTTAGATCCAAAATAATAGTTTGGTTTTGTTTCGAAGTTTATCAGTTTGGCTTATTGATTATCGATTTGTAGATATGTTAAATCGTTATAGAACCATTAAGGTATTGACTTATCTCATTATCTGTTCGGTTATCACTTTAATCGTTAAAATTTGACAGAAAAAAAAATTGAAAATCACTTCCAGAAAAGGTGACAAACCAAATGAACCGTGCACATGAGTTCACAAGGTACATCTTTCTCAAAAACAAACACTTTCACATTTTAGAATAATCAAGAGTTTTGGACAACCAGAAATAGAAGTAGGAAACCAAATTCTAAGTCAAGAAATTTATATACAAAATGGTATAAATATAATTATTTAATTTACTATCGAGTTATCGATTACCCCGTTAAAAAAAAATCTAAAATCGTTAACAACCGATAACCAGATAACCAAGAAAATTAAAATTGTTATCAAAATTGCTAAACCAATAACCCATTAAGGATAAACCAATAACGTTTTTCTGTTCAGAATATCAATTTCGATTCGATTTTGCACAACCCTACGCTCAAGAATTTATTTGTCACAAAATTGAAATATATGTCTAGTTTCTTTTTGCTTTGTTGTCGTTATTGTTGACAAAAGCAAATTACTATTCCATCTGTCTCAATTTATATGGTACGCTTTCATTTTTAATTAGTTTCTAAAAAATGACACATTTTAATATCAAGTAATAATTCAACTTTAAAATATCAATTTTACTTTAATGAGATGATTGTAGTCATGCTTATATTTTAGACTTATTTTAAACGAAGAATTTCAAAAAACTTTTTTCCTTAAGTTTCATATCAAATCAAACTACATCATGCAGAAGAAAAATTATATGAATACACATCTTATTTTACCATAATCTCTAAAATATCCTACCATTTAAAAAAATTATAAAAATTTCTTTTCAGATACATTCCTATCCTCTCTTGGATACATCCATATCCTCTCTCGAATACATTTGTCAGTTATGTATCCGCAGGTTTCCGAAATAGCAAAATATCACGATTTATGTATCCGCATGTCTGTTTATGTTTTCTAATTTAAAAAAATAAAAATAAAATATAATTAACTCTTAATTATATAAATTTTACATGATTAGAACTTTCGCTCGCCACTCTCCTCCAATCTCTCGCTCGCTTCCTCACTTTTTATACAAACACAAGTGTATAAAAATTGTTTCCAATTGTATAAAGTAGAGAAAATTGTATAAATACATATATTTTTGTTCCCCTCTCTCCCCTCTTCCAGATCTCGCTCGCCACTCTCCCAAATCTCGCTCGCCACCCTCGCCTTTCTCACTTATACAAACAGAAGCGAAATGTATAAATTGTGTTTCTGTTTGTATAAAGCGTGAGAAAATTATATATACACATGCAAGTACATATATTTTCGTCCTATACACTTATAATTATACAATAAAAATACTCGTCTGCCCAGTTTCTTTTGTCTTTCTCTCTTTCTCATTTTATACAATTTTCAAATTGTATCTAATTTCTCCCTTTCTCGTTTTATACAATTTGATTCAATTGTATATTCTTTGTCAAGTCTCTTTTGTCTATCTCATTTTCTCATTTTATACAAATTCAAATTGTATATAATCATTCTATACGCTTGTAATAATACTATTCATTTATACACTTCGTTTTTATACAGTTCTCTGTCCAAGTGTCTTTCTCTTTCTTGTTTTATACACTTCGTTTTATACAATTTACTTCAACTGTATATATATAGCGAATTATACAGTTTCTATATTTGTTATGTAGCGCAATTATGCAAACTTTGCTATAGCATACAAATATGAATTTTTTATTTGCCTATATGTGAAAGTTGCCCCTTTCTTTTTCATATATGAATATACATGGCCTCATTCACATTGTAAAAATTTTAGGACATGCTTGATGAAGTGGATTTTGCATTTCGAATATGAAAAACGAGTTAAATTCTAATCGAAATTTTGTTAGAGAAGTTTGAAAACATAGGAAAATCGTCATTGAAATAAGTTTCTTAGATTTATTGTTGTTTTGATATATCGATGATCATCGAAATTGTTGCGATATTTAGCTTAAACCCATTATTCTGGCAAACCAAATGGACCAAGAATAGAACTTTTTAGCCCAATTGAGAATTGTGCTGTTTATAGCACCAAGTGTAATCAATGGGCCGATTCACACAAATACCCACTTTTGTGGCCTTTTTATAAGTATAATTTACATAAATCATATAGTGTAAAAAGTAATAGTCAGATCTAATTTTGAAAAATAATTGACCAACTTCTAAATACAATGTCACAAATGTAGCCATAGTGTAAAAATAAGAGAGCAACACTAACAAATTCAGTGAAATCGATAAAGTATGTTTAAAGAAAGTAGAATGTATACATATTAGTGTATCACTACCTCCGTGAAGTACAGAGGTTGCAACAATTTGGTACTATATATCCAAAGGTTTTTTTATTATAAATGACTGGAATTTGATATTTTTATAAATATCTTAGTTAGTTGACCTTCAAAAAAGCATCAATTACTAACATATATTTCTTTTTTCTTTTTTACGAGTGATATTTAAACTTAAGTTCTTCGTATCATAATACCACTCATATATTATTTTTTAAACCATGTTGAAAAACACCTCAACCATGCCATTTTCCCAAAGTTGACATATTTTGTCAACTTCTTTAACTAAATATGTTTTTTAATTTGATGTTTCACCTTTATTTATATAAAATAATGTACTTACTACTTGTTAAACTAAGATTAGTATGATGAAAGTACGACTTTATACATTATTAAAATGGTTCAACACGTACTTATATTCCGATTATAGATTGTCTTTACAATAACTCAATTATCTATTGCCTAATTGGCAAATTAAACATAATAGTTGGTATGTAAACGATAATATTCATATCCAATTCAACTATATTTACCTTCAAGTATTTTATTTTATTTTAGTTTATGTCAATATTAACTTCAGACATCATCGGTTTAACTTTGTTTGAAGGTAAATTGACGTGCAAAAAACGTTAAGATCTTAAAAGATTGAAATAAACCAGTTTACACACTATTTTTTCTAAACCTCACTTGTGAAATTATATACATAATATTATCATCAGCCCTTGAGGATTCTCGATGATATTAAAAGAAAACCTTAAATTAAGTAAAAAGTGTTTCAAAAAGTGCTTAGAAAATTTTGAGTCGAATTTTTTCATATCAATCTTTTAGATTTTCACCATTTTCTGAAACAAACGTCACCTTAATTTATTTATTTTCCTTTCATTGTCATAAAGTACTCCGTACAAAAATTGCTAAGTCACATTCAACAAAATCTCTTCAGAAATTTTTTTTAAAAAAGAAGATCTACAGAAATTTCTCAGATGCTTCTAATTCATCATATATATAACAAGACAAACCAAATTTCTTTATATTTTTTGTCCTTTCTGTTTCTTTTTTATTAGTTATATAAATATTTTGAAATTAATTATTATAAAATAAATTATTTTACGATAGTTTATCTCATCACTAAAATACAAATAATGAAATAAATAATCATATGGCTGCAAATACCTTCGATCAGATACAATATAAAATAATTTTATATTTTATTTCTGAAATTATTATACCTTATACGGAACAAATTCAAATTGAGAGGAAATTAAAACAATAGTTTCCACCTGTCTCTTTGTCATTATGTGGCTTTTGGTAGCATCGAAATCAAAATTATTTGAAGAGCCTTTTCTTGTATATGGAGAAATTATAATATTAAAATAATTACTTAGGTAGAAAGATTCGAAGCTAAGTAGAGTATTAAATACAAAAAGTGTCAGCATTTGACATGATCATATCAGTAAATTATACCTTCATTATTTAAATGTCACAAAACAATTCAATTTAGAATTAGCTATGAAATTTATCGATAAGCTCTAGCTATATTATTACTAACAATTTTTTAGCTAATTGATTTTTCTTATGATCCATCGCTAGCCCATAGCTAAATGACACTAGTATGAATTATGAAATTGTTGTTCTTTTGCTATGAAAATTTTATCGTTGCTAATCCTTATATATAATTTAATTGAAAAGCGTATTTAAATTTTGAATATGATAGTAATTTTTAAGTTTGAGGCTTTTAACCTTGCTTGCGCATTTGATTTACTAAGTTTCAAATTGTAATATGTATTTTTGTAGTAGTCAACTATTTAATATGTAAAATGTATGTGAGCCCCTGATTCAAACATAAAGTAATGAGTTCAGTGGAAGAATTTATTCTAAATCCGTTTTTATGATTAATGATTTAAACTTGTTTAATGTTTAATTAAACACGAATCATTATCAAAATGTGGATGCTGCGGTGTCTCTTTGATTTGGTTCAATTAGTATCACCATTTATTTATTTGATGAATTATTTAGCATCTAATGACGCCACCCTTCACACTTTGTCATTCACTTATTAAATACTTTGACCTAAAAAATAATAATATCAAACCAATTAAGAAATTAATTTACTTTCCCCTTTTCAGTATTTAACGAAATAAAATAATCTCATTCTTTATTTGATTTTATAGAGCTGTTGCATCCCTCAACTAAAATAGCAACTCATGAGTCATGACGCCATTCTTCACACTTTGACATTCACTTTTTAAATCTTTTGTCATAAAATATTACTTCATCCATTTCAATTTTTCACGAGACATATTTAACACAATAAAATTAAAAAATATTCGAGTATATTTTTAATTTTTTATTACAAAATTTTGTTATTATCTTTTTTTTAAACCTCAAGATAACCCGCAGCCGCTACAACCTTTGTTACAGCCTCTGCCCTCGAGTGAGCACTTTGTGCGCACTGGGTAAACTCACACTGTATAATAGCCTCCAAACCACACAAGGTATGTAAAGTGCACTAGGCAAGCCCTATGCGACAGGCTCGACTCTAAAGACATTGACACTATAACAAAAATGATCATTAGCGGCAATTAATTCTTAAATGCCGCTAAATATGTATTTTTAGCTGCAATTGACACTTTTTGTATATGTCCCTAAAGCCTTTAGCGACATTGATTCTAATGACACTTAACTAATGCCGATAAAGACTCTAGCACTCTTTATTAATATCAATATTTAATGCCGTTAAAAGATGTTTTTGTTGTAGTGTGAAGAGAGATCGATCCCAAATCATCCGTATGAATAACCACCCTCTAAACTAATTGAGCCATCCCAAAGGACAGTTATTATCTTTTTATCTGTTTAAGCCCTGTCACAATTAAAATATGACAAATAAATTTAAACTTAACGAAACACAATATTTGTTGAGATATAAATAAATATCATTCCACTAGGATATGGACTGAACAAAAAGAGGAACACAAATATTTGTTGGTAATGCAATTTTGGGGCCACATTATGAAGTGTGATCATGTTTGAGGAATATGGGTCATTCAGTTATGGCCACCATATTTGAAAGTGCCTCTTGCTAAAATAATGTCACCTAAAGAATCACATCAAAGAAACAAAGGTTTTTTCAATCGCTAATAGTAAGAAATTTATGTTATAAAATATAATTTATATATATTTTTATTAAATCAGTTCACTGAAAAATTGCATGATGAAAAATAAATAAAGAAAGTATTTTAATTTTTTTATATAAAATATTATTATTTTCTTTTTCTGATTAAATCAAAATATCTAAAAGAAATATCTACAAAATATTTTTCAGTGATTCTTTATAAAGTCAAACTTTTTTATATTGATACTTTCATATTGCTATATATAGTGAAATGTTATTAAAAGATATAACATAGCATGAAATCGACCACAAAATAATTCAACCGTTATAAGGAGAGGTGGAATGTGTTTGGTTCAACAAAAAAATAACACGTATCATGTTAGTACTAATTTTATATGATATAATGCTTAATAAAACACACATAAATAATACCATATATCAAATCCTGCTTTTGACCTAATATAAATATTTTTAAAAAATATATACATTGTCGATTCATGATATAGTAAAGGCATCGTATATTCAATTCAACTCTAGGCTCCCATCACTAAAGGTGCGTACCGATCAGATAATTAACAAATTCAACTTTTATTACTTATTTTATTTTATTTTTTAACAAATTGAACTTCAGAATTGAGTATTTTGATAAAATAAAAATAGAACAAAATAATCTAAGATTGAATTACAAGGAAAAAAATTATTCAATTGTATATTAGCTTCGATATATATGATTGAATAATTTTAGTAATTTAAATATTTAAAAGATAATTTAATAGTAAACACCATCACTTTTTGTATCTACCTAACCTTTTTTTTCCCTAACTCACAAGCTATCTTCTTTTTTCATATTTTATGAAATAAAAACAAAAACCTAGGCAATTTTCTTTTAAAATAAGATAAAATAAAATTGAGGGCAGGAGAAAGAAAAAATTGAATGGAAATTACAGAATAGAAAATCAAACTCTCACCATCTAAAAATTCAAGTAATAATCAATTAAGCTATTATAATTTTCTGAACATGTACGCAATTACTTTAATATAGAGACATCATTTAACTTCTTGAGTTTATAAATATTAAATCTATATTTTTTAAAATAAAAATTTAAAAGCATATTCACTAGGTGGGATGCCTAAAGCTAGTTTTTTTTTAATATAACAAAACCAAAAAGAAAAAGTAAAAAGAAAATAATTGTATCTCACCTTATAATCTTATTAGGTTCCAACTTAAATTATAGGTACATATTCATTAAATATTTAAATATGATTATATTTATTAAATTTTTTCATAAGCAGATTTGTAGCTCCGCCCCACTTTCATTGGGGCAACAAATGTGTCTCCGTCATAAGTAACATCTTGAAGACCAATTCCAATTAAAACTTTGATATTAGTCGTCACCCATCACACCTTTAATTTTAAGCTATCTTCAAACCGTCCACTCTATCCCAATTTGATGAATAAATTGTATTCTAGAATAATCAATCTATCTAGCTAGAATATGAAAAAAACCAACTTCTTTTCAATAATTTATTTTCTTAGGATTCGTTTTATCAAAAAAAACATATATAATTTATGGAATAATTTTTTTAAGTTTAAATTAGTATTTAATCGTAAAAAATTCTAATTTGATTTGAAATTATATTTTAAATTTGAATTTCTAATGTTATATATTCTACAAAATGTATGATCAAATATAGTTCTGTTAAAGAATGACAAAAGTTCCACATCGGTGGTTAATGATATGGGTGAACTCCTTATAAGGCTTGGCAATTCTCCTCCTTTTGAGCTAGCTTTTGGGGTGTGGGTTAGGTCTAAGATCTAATTTTACATGATATCAGAGCAGGGTCTGTCTACCCGATGTTGGGACCCCCCAAAATCAAAATTGCCAATGCACCAGGGTCCGTCTCACCCGATGTTGGAAACCCCCAAAATCAAAATTGTCCATGCACCAGATGCTAAGCACTGGGCGTGAGGTGAGGTCTTTGGGGGTATGAGTTAGGCCTAGGACCTAATTTCACAAATTCGATCTTCAACAACAACTCCATAAATTTAATATTAAATGAAAAATATTTCATAATATGTTGTATTATATTATATTGTTTTGTATTATATCGTATTTAACTTATATTATTTGAATGGACACAGTATTTGTATAGCTACTATGAAGAAATAGTATAAAAGATGAAATATGATTATTGGATAATAAATAAAGATAAATATGAGAAGAAAATATTAAGGTACGATGCGATCACACCAAATCGCTCATTACATAAAATGAGTAGTTCATCGTTGTGAAATATGACATCTATGCCTATTGAACATCAAAAGTTAGGTCATGAGAGGAGGATTGTTCAAGTCCAAATAAACAGACTTTTATTCACTCCAACAATCGTTATCTAACGATAAATTTAAACGATACGATATAATAAATTTAAGTAACAATCAAAACAAACATTATATTTAAACACCACAATATACGATATAATAAAATTTAAATAATAATCAAAATAAACATTATATTTAAATACTACAATATACGGTACAACCGATAACAACCATCAAGAAAATGGATGGCCATCATGAAGCCAAGTCCTAAGAATCTTCAAGCATGCGTAAATATTCATTCATACTTCATATGGAAACCTTTTCTTTAGATTATTTTTCAATCTTTCAAAGGGAGAAAGTTTCGACCAAATATAGAATTGTTACATCTTTTGAAATAAACGAAAAGTAATTTTGAGCAAATACATACTCCTATTGAGTGATTATACTTATTTAATCTTAAGAATATATAACAAAATATATCTAACATCCCTTACTTAAATTATAATATATTTTAATTGACCATCTGAACATTAATTATTAAAAATATTTTTATTAAACACTTCAATTTAAAATTGTAGGAAAAACTATATATATATATATTTATAAAGAAACTTTTTGAAATTTATAATCTTCTAAACAATAGATAAAATATTTATTTAAACTTAAGTTCGTGGTCTTCTAAGAATCAAGAAGATTGATGGCCATCGTGAAGCCATGTTGTGATAAATCCCATGCTTTAATTATTCATTTTATCTTAATTTAATTGTCTTAATTCCAGTTGGTATGAATATTAAAGTTTAGATAAAAGCTTGAAAGTCAAAATGGAGGAACTTTGCTTCTGAAGCATTTAATTTCTTTTTCGAAAATAATAAACATGGTTCATGAACACTAATAGGTAGTTGGATTAATATTCTTTCAGTTTCATATTAATCGGTCATTTTTTTTTATATATATTTAAAAAAATAATATTATTAATTCACCTATTGAAATTTTTTTAAATTTTTTTATAAGCAAATGTTATCACTTTTAAAAAGAATTAATAATAAGATAATTATAAGAAATTTCAATTAATATTTTTGTAATTTAGTAAGATATCATATTATAAAAGTAATAGAATTGTATTTTGCTACAAATATTGGAGGGGTCTACACATGATATTGTCTCGAATATTCTTTGCTAGATTATTGTACTGATGACAATGAAATGATTGAGATAGTTAGCCATACATTTGTTGCCTAATATAATGTCTGCTAATTAATTGTAATTACAAACTTTGACAATTGTAATTTATATTAATTATATAAAACACATCAATGTGATAGCAATTTCTAAAGTGCTGTTATCGTTTAATTGGACATGTTTTAATTTATCTTTTTTCTTAAATTCAAAATCTACGTACTATTATGTCATTTTGCGGTGCTTAAATTATTAAAGAAAGTACTTTTGAGATATTCCACTTATTACTTTCATGTTATAATGTTATTTTATCGTTCAATATATTTGAAAAATAGGTTATTATCTTTAATATCTTAAGAAAAAGATTCTTCCTAGTTTACCTTCAGCTATCATCATCATTTCTCTAGACTTTGAATGAATACATCACGTATAATATGAATATAGTGGAAAAAGATTCTAGATTAATCATTATATATTTCTTAACGCACTATAAAGAAAATATAGAATAAGCTATTAAATTTATCGGTAATTTATAATTAATTCATCGTTAAAATGCTTTTAGCTAATTAAATTGTACAATCTGTCACTAGTTTGTAGTTAAATAAAATTAGCTTGAAATTTAATATTACTTAGCTATGAAATTTGATAGGGGAAATGCACAAGTACTCCCTCAATCTATGTCCGAAATTCCAGAGACATATTTATATTATACTAAGGTCCTATTACCCCCCTGTACTTATTTTATAAGTAATTTTCTACTCCTTTTCGGTCTACGTGGCACTAGCTTGAAAAAAAAAGTCAACCAGTGTTGGGACCACAAGATAGTGTCACGTAGGCCAAAAAAATGTAGAAAATTATTAATAAAATATAGTATAGTATAAGTGTGTCTTTAAGATTTCGGGCATAGGTTGATGAGGTACTTGTGCATTATCCCAATTTGATATGTCGCGCAATTTTTTGAGAAATTAATTAATTACAACTTATCTATATAGAAAAAAAAATCCAGAGTCTTATCGCTTATCTTGAACTAGAGTAAGAAAGAAAAATGGATAATTTTTTTAAATAAAGTATTAGAGGATGTTTTGCGTGCAGTAAATATAGTTATTTATTCCTTAACTAGAGATTTGAGATTCAAGCATTGAATATGAAAAATTCTAAATAAAGAGCTTTCCTCTTGAGGTTTTATATCGCGTAAATCTGAATTAGTCGAATCTCAATACAAATATGCGGAATGAAATAAAATAAAAGAAGAAGAAAAACTTAGACTGTTTTTTAACCTATTAATTTGGGGCTGTGGATTGTTGAACTTTTGATCCCTTAATTTTAATGGTTGAAATTCAATTGACGTTTTCCCAAAGATCTCCACACATCCAAACGAACTTGATTCTTATTCTTCTTCTTCTTTTTATACAATTAAAAGTACTTAAATTCTTGACGGCTTAAAAAGTGTGTCATTGATCTTGCATTGTGCTAGTTATGTTAATCTTATTAGTTACAAATTTAATTTATTGATACGTATCAATCAAATATAAAGAATATGTGTACGTTATTTGTGTAACTGAACAACTTATAATATTAATTACTAATTAATTTATTAATTAAATTCTGACATATATATTATATCAATAGTGTGTGATCACGTAAAATTATGCGTACGCCACTTGTCTTCCATTTAAGATCTCAAACAAAGATCTTGCCATTGTTTGTGTACATCAATTAAGTGTGACTATTTCTAGAAAACTCTAGGGAGACAAAAGATCAATCCTTCTCATGTATAATATGTGGAACACAAATTGACTTGAAGTTAATGGCAATGACCCTCTTTGGAAAGAACCTTGTGGGGTGAGTCATACATGTGAAAGATAGTTATATGTCATTTCAAAAAAATAAAAATATAAATCACAAGATAGTTAATTGTTGACAAACTTTAAACAAGAGCCTCTAGGCTCTAGTGCATCCCCACAAAGAGAGGGCAAAAGAAAAAGAATCAAAGCATCTTACTAAAAGGTTTATTCCAATTTATCAAAATAAAATAAAGTTTTGGCTTTTGTTTATATGATGAAACTTTTTTTCCCTTTCTTTTTATCTCTTATTCTGATTCTTCTCATATAGCCAAAAGGATAATCCAATGAGAACCTTTCATGCTTTACCTCAAAAAAAAAAAAAATTGCATATCTTTGTCATTTAATAAAAGTACAATTTGCATGTTTGAGGGAATTTATTTTCATTTCTTATATATTTTTCAATAAATTCATAAATTAATTTTCGAGGTTGAGTCAAAATAGAAATATATTTTTCTCATTTTATATTATCTACGTGTCCAGTGCTAAGTGTGCGAGGTGTAAAGTATGTCACATTGTTTGAGAGTTACTTACCTCATGCAGCGGTTGGAGACAATATATTTAAGGGGTGTTGATCGATATTTTATTATTAAAAATTATATTATATATAATTAGGTAAAAATATATTTTTTATGTATAAATATTACATGTAAGGCTCAGATTTTAATAATTTTATTGTTAAATTTTAATCCATATATCTAAAAATACCAGCATTATAAAGGAAAGAAGAATCTCTTTCCATTTTGTATGTTGAGCATGTGAAAAGTCATGTTATTCGAGGGAAAAAAAAAAGCCATAATATATAAACGTCATTTTTAATTTGATTTTATTTGATATTAATATCTTAAAATCTTATATGTATAAATAGATAGACATTTAAATTTGTATATAGTTGAACACGTATACACACGTGTCATCCTACATGGCTGACAGTCTACATGTATTATGTCACACGTATAGTGTGTATGTCTACATATTCACTTTATACAGATTTAAACACCTATTTAGACATATTCAAAATTAGAGAACACAAATATCAGCTGAGGATGAATTAAATTACATATTTATATATTATGCCAAAATAAAAACATATACTCCCTCCGTCTGGTATTGTTTGTCATAATTTCTATTTGTAGAGTCAAACTATTAAAACTATGACTAATATTTTAAGATGTATTTTTTCATCATATTAATATGCTAAAAATTGTAATTTATTGTATTTTTCATATAGTTTTAGAATATCTAATTTTTTTGTTTAAAATATAAAATTAATGTGATTTAATTTACCTTTAAAAATTAATCAAATTGACTTTCGATAGCGTAACATGACAAACAATTTCGGACAAAAGGAGTATTAATCTTTGTTATTTTGAGAAAAATTTGACAAAAGAGTTAATTTTTTTCTTGAAAATTGTTAAAACAAATGCGATTATTTGGCAGTAATTTGGGGACAGATTAAAATACCTCCTAGGATCCGTTGATTGGTGTTCATCGATATCGAAGATGGATCTCTTGAATTAAAAAATAGAGTAGGTAATAAGGACGGTACGGTGCACTAAATAAAAAAATTCCTTCTGTATATGGGGTTCAAAGAAGAATTAGACCTAATTAATCTATTTATATAGTGTCATTTATATTTTTTTCAAGAACAAAATTGTTTTTGTTGTTGTAACCTGTGATAATCTAATCACATGAAGGGTGTGTTTGGTATGAAGGAAAATGTTTTTCGTGGAAAATGTTTTCCTGGAAAATGTTTTCCTGGAAAACAAGTAGATTTTGGACTTATTTTCTCATGTTTGGTTGGTGAGTAGAAAATATTTTCCGAAAATGATTTTTAGTGTTTGATTTATGAATGAAAAATATTTTTGAGGAACATCTTTTATTTTTACTAGAATACAAAATAATTTATGAAATTGAAAATATATTTTAAAAACAATTTTTTTTTGGGTGGTGGTGATAGGGGGTGGGGGTAGTGGGGGGCAGAGGG
>NC_028645.1:77113518-77137961 GCF_001406875.1 Solanum pennellii
GGGGGGAGGGTGGTCAGAGATCGAGTGAAAAAATAAAATTTTGAAATTGAATTTTTTTTAAAAAAAAATTGATGTTTTTTCCAAAAAAAAATATAATTTGAAATTGGAGGAGAGCTTTGGAAAATGTTTTCCTTAATTTTTGAAGGGAAGTCATTTTCCTTAATTTTAAGGAAAATGAGTTGATTTGGAAAACATTTTCCAAAACTTTTATCCCAACCAAACATGAGAAAATTGGAAAACATTTTCCAGAAAATGTTTTCCTTCATACCAAACACACTCGAAGTCAATTCTTATAGTTATACGTGGATTATTTAATTTGTATGGCTTCAGTGATGGTGAGAATATTTTTTATTTTTATAATGCATATATCAGGAACATGCATAAGTTAGTCTCGTAAATTAAAGCTTTTGAAAATTCATGAATTATTATCGGTGAAAAAAATATTTTATTTATAAACTCAAAATTTTTATATATTTCTATATTTTTTTTATATTTTATGTATATTAAAAATAATTAATAACATTCCTATTTATAAATTATAAATGTAAAAATTAAACTAAACTATAACTAAAAACTAACTAACAAATCCTAATTAATAAATAAATAATAAATACCATAAATAACAAATTATTATTTCTAACAACCAGGCAACACATAACACATTAACAAATGAATGCAACAATTCCTTTGAAAAATTATATTTAATATACAGTCATATAATATACTCTAAATTCTTCATGTTGAAGGAAGTGAAACAAATGCAAAGTTGCATCAAAGCTTAATTGTTCCATATATAATTCAATATTGGTAGCAACTTTTCGATTCGTTTATAATATAATTAAGAATGCTGATGCACAAATAATTTCAAAAAATTAGTTTGTTAATTAAGCTAAAGTTTCTTTTTTTTAGAACCAAAAGTACTTTTGTCTAACAAGTCAGAGCACATGTAATTATGAATAAATAATCCAATCATTAAAAGATGATACTCTGTCCTACTTAACCCTAAGAATGTATGTGAGAGTTTCTACTAAGAGTTTGGAGA
Source organism: Solanum pennellii (assembly GCF_001406875.1). Taxonomy (NCBI): domain Eukaryota; kingdom Viridiplantae; phylum Streptophyta; class Magnoliopsida; order Solanales; family Solanaceae; genus Solanum; species Solanum pennellii. The sequence goes on from NC_028645.1 coordinate 77,114,561, forward strand.
GAATATATCTACTTTTATTTGTTGTGAAATTTTAGGGAATAAGACAGAGCATCTCTTTTTATAAAGTCTTAGTTACATTTTTAGCTAATTAAATAATAATTCTTCATTACCTTTATACTAATTTTATATTATTAATATAGTAATTATTCAGTTTCAGCAAATTAAGAAAAAAAATTATTTATTTATTTCAATGATACTCTTACAGTATGTTAATGTTATGCCTGTGATGATTTGCGTCAGATATATTCAAACTAATTTTATATTATGTCACATAAAATGATTGTGTTTAGTAATTTAACTTTATGCAATTTTAAGTGTTTACATTGAAGAATATAATGTCAATCTAGACCAAACTAAAGTCATGTTTATATTTTCATGTATTATATACCTAACTAAAATGAGGGTGAGAAAGCAACAAGGGGTGTAGCGGAATGACAAGTACTCATTCATTCTTAATCAAGAGGTCTTGGGTTTAAATCCCTTTCGTTAGGAAACGATTTACTCCCAATGTGAGACTTTCCGACGTGAATCTAAATTTAGTCTGACTTCATAAGTACGGAGTCGCATTTGTTAGGGAGTGTTTTACTTCCAACATGAGATTTGCGTTTAGTCGCTTTCAATGTGAGACTACGAATCTGAATTTAGTCAAACTCTAATGTATTATCGAATTTCATGGGTACGAGGTCATATTTGCTAGGGAGCGGTTACTCTCAATGTGAAACCTGGATTTAGTCACTCTCAATATGAAACTACAAATTTAAATTTAATCAGACTCTAATGTGTGTACCAAACACTAATTTTTTTTTTGAAAAGTGAGAGAGTAACTTTTTATTGGTGATGCCTTTTTATATTAGACTTTCTATATTCTTTTACACAATGATGATAGTGTTCTCTTTTTTTTTTTCACCTTTCTCCTATTATATATTTATTATAAATAAAAATAACAATTTTGTATTTTGTTGAAGATAGTAAAAAGTAGATGATGATTGTAGTTCATATTTAAGTTGAATAAGGAATCGTTTGCATGTGCATAATGCGCTTGTTCGGTGGTCTCAATTTATTTAAATAGTAGCCATTTTTCGTGCCTCCCTTACTGTTGTGTAGCTAACTGCTCCCCGCACTCACCTTCGCGGCGGGGCCCTACTATAGCCTTTTCCCCCTCTACTCGTCTGCGAACCAACAATAGCGCTCCACTTTTTTGGTCCCATATATATGCCCACACTCACCCAACCACTTTTTAGTATATATAACGAATTGAGTCGGAGCTAGGTGGGGTTCATTATATCTAGGATTTGAGAACTTCATGTGCATCAATATTGGATTCTGAATGCAAATTCAGGTTTCACAGGTGGTTCATTTGGTTTGTACCAGCAACACAACATCACTCATATGTTTCTCATGGTGCACTGTTAATTATATTTTAATTTCTGTCAGTTTCTCAAGATAGATATACGTATATACACATAATTTTTTTCGAAGTAAACGGATGCACGTACATCCCACCTTGTAGGGTGGGTCCGCTTCTGGTTCATGGGTTCAGATGGATCTAGTCGCTTTTTTGTAGATCATGTATTTGTACTAAAAAATTAATTAAATATATATATAATAATATTTAAACCCATGAGAAAGTTGAGTGATGATTCTAAAGAAAATTTAATACTCCCAGACTCTTTATCATGGCTTGCCCTCGAAATTAGCAAATGACCAATGTGTTACATCACTTCTTCAATTCGTGCGCCATTTATTTTTGTTTTTTTCTATAACTATATCCAATTGGTCCAAGTATTTTATCCAAGAAAATATCGAAAATGAAGAAGTTATCACAAAATTTTTAGAACTGATCACTAATTGGTATGGATGAATATTATTTATTTTTGTTCTTGGTTCAAAGTTTGTCATGCTTAAGATCCTGGGTGAGGTGAATTAACACTCATGAGTCTTGATCTTAGCATGTTCTTCTATTTATATAGATATTTTGAGTACATTGAGATTCGATCTCGATGTATTTTCAGTTTATGTTATGTGATATAATAGAGGTTTTATAGATCAGTATATAGTTTCAAGTTATATTTTTAGGCTTATCAACTTCAATACGTATAAATTAAGTATTTTCTCATCAGTTGAAATTCAAGTTTCATATCAATTATATATATAAATATTTAGTATGTATATTCAAATAAAAATAATTAAGTATCTAAATTAAGATAGTACTCGATATATATCAATCCACCTAGTGTAGCCATGTTTACTTCATTATTTATGATTGAATTCTACGCATGCATAATTTTTTTGTTATAATAAAAGACAATGAAATATCATATTTCTAACTACTTTGGATAAAAATCGAATTATAACAAATACTAATATGTACGTCATCTACAATCATTTCCAAGTTAAAACACAAAATTACGATTGTGGTACAATATTTTTCAAAGTTAATAGGTAATTGTCTTATCTTAAATGCAACATAATAGTGATTCATACTTCGTGGTAAATAATTGTTTGTATTATATGTTTATATTAACTGATGAATGCACGTCATATGTACACAAATATACATGATAATTATTGAATCATAACTAATAAAATATACATTTATTTTGTTAAATCACTAAATTGTGATAAATTATGTCAGTGTGATGTAACATTCTTCTAGTTGATCTTTTTATAGGGATTTAGATTAATTATTGAGGTCCTCATTTTTACGTAAGATTTGATTAGTAATATTTTCTCGAACGTTAATTTTGACTTATATTATTAACGCTTACTCGGTGCATGTAAATATTTATTGTGGTTCATTTATAATTGAATCTTTGGCATGCATATATATACTCAAATAGAACATAAATGAATGTAATTATAAGTTAACTGATATTAATTGTCCCCTTTTTTTAGAATACAAAATGAAATTTGTGGTAATTTGTCTAATTACAACTTATTTTTGTCAAAATTAATAAGAGTGAAAAATATTTATATCCCAATTTTACTGCAAATATTAATTCTTGTGTCATGTTTGTTTTCCTTGATAATTTTTCTCATGACTTCAACTATGTAAACATTTTTACGTTGTAATATTCTATGACATTTTATCCTTATCAATTAAGGTATTTGACTTAAAGTTTAAATATTATTTATCCTTTTAACTTATGTTAATTTAATACTACGTGTATTATTCCATGCATGTGGTATGTGTGCGCAGCGGCGTAAAAATTTTATTAAGGAGTGTCAGTATAATATATAAGAAAATATAGTAAAACATCTATAAATTATTATAAGTGGAATTATGAAATTCTATTATTTTATAGATATATTATTTAATCGATAAATTATTATATTAATTGAAAGAATGATTTGAAATTTTATAAAGGTTAATTTTGCTTATATCAAAATCATCGTGTCTTATTAATATATGTATCATATTTATTGATTTTACATTTTAAAAAAATATTATACATAAATTACAATGAATACATCAAAATCATTATATCTTATTAATTTCAACCATGTGATGTTGTGATGATAAGAACTTTCAAGATGTATTATCGAACAAATTTTATCATAGGATATTGCAGTGGATCCACCAAAGATCAATATTTTGGATGCTATTAATTTTGCAATTTCTGTTTCGAGAACAAATGTCCAACAAGAGACAATAGCAAATTGTTTTTGGTATTGTAAAATTCATCGGAGGGATACAATCTCAGAGAATTTGAATGAACCTACTTGTGAAAACATCATGATTAATGATCTCGGTTACCACAATAAAATGGATGCTAATAACCTGTTGGATTATTCAGGTGGAAGTGATACATGTTCAGAGGTCCATAGCTTAGAAGAAATTGTAGATACCATTGAAAAAATAAAATTTAATTATGATGAAGTTGAAGATGATACTATACATTAGGAACCAATTACACATAAAGTAACACTTATCGCATCTAGAACTCTTCACAATTTTATGGTGGAGTTCAAAAAGATAACACCAGAGCTCTTGGATGCAATAAGAAAAGTTAGAGATAAGCTTCACTTGATTTAAATTTTAAGAAAAAATGAAACACAATAAAATCATATTTCACTAAATTGTCTTAAATATATTTGTACTTTTAAAGAATTATTAATTACGATATTAATGGGACCATATGTTTATATAAAGGTCTTCTGAAAATATATTATCTTATTATTTTATTGAAATTGGTGATTTTTTTCCTTAGCTCAAGTCCGGACCAGAAAAAAATATTTATTTAGAGGGATTATTAGTATTTATTTATAAAGGTTTTACTGAAGTCACACATTTTTTTTTTTAAAAAAAGGAGAATCGTTTTTTTTTTAAATTATTGAGAATCAAAATATAACATTTATATATATAAAAAAAAATTATTTAGCTAGACAGTGTAATTGTTTGTGTCAATTAATCATTCATTAATGAAATGTTTTCTACATTAATTTAAAATTTATTTAAGGTTATATACATAATCTTTCAAGAATTTATTATATAATCTACCTCAATTTTCAATAATTACTAGTTTTTTATAATCACATAAATGTATGCTTATAAAAAATTTTACTCTCTTTCATTCTAAATTGTGAAATAAATATTTTTATATTGATCGTTATTTCTTGACACTAGAAAATTACATTTTATTGTAAAAATAATATTAGTTTGACTCGTTTGTTTTGTTCTTGAACGTCCGTAACTTGTATATAAGCTATATTATTATTTCCTACTCTTTTTCAAAATAAAATTAACATGTAAATGATTTTTATCTAATTAATTAATTAATGAATAAATAAATAATTGTTATTATTGTTGCTCTTTCACCGCACTTCCACATTTATTTGAATTCACATAATTAAGTTGTAGGTAAGTTTTACCATTCATATAACTCGTGACTTTACTATTAGTTTTATAAAAAAGAAAATTGAGAGCCGACGGGTAAGGAAGAAAAGTTCTAATGGAAGACCCCATCCAGTGTACCGAATTTTATCGACAAGGTAAAAGTTCAAAAAATAAATATATCGAGTTATTAAAAATAAAATGATACGCATAAAAGTAAAAGTGTATGCCATTTAATAATTTAATATAAATATCAAATAGAGATATAAATATTAATACTAGTATTTATTGAAAGAGATTTACTTGTATTTACTTCTTAAATGACCTAATTATGCATGTAAAAGGATTATATCATTAATTAGTACAGATAGATTAAGTAACTCTGACAATTTATCTCAAAATGCCAAATTCGACTAGTAATAATAACGCATATAGTTTTTAAATTTATTCGTGAGGTAATTAATTTGAGTATGACTTTTCATATTGTAGAGTTATTATACACAATTAAGATCATGAAATATTATTCATAATATTTTCCCTTAATTTGGATTTATAAAATCAACCATTTTGCTATGCATTTAAATTACCAACAACTTATATTTTGTACAGCCATGTTAATTAAATTGAGAATGTCTCATTTTGTCCTTCCATTTTATTATTTCTTTGTTTTCTAGTTTCAATAACCTTATTATGTTTTGTTGTTATTATATATGACTATTTTAGGATTAAATATTCCTTTTTATCATTTTGCTTTCTTTTTTTAGTTCATCCACCAGCCCAACTCTTTAATTCTGACTTTTTATGTTCACGATTTCACATATTTTTATTTTAAAATCTAAAATTAAGATTCATAAAAAACATATCTTTTTAGTTTCAATATCAAGTTAAAATTATACAAATAAATAATATATTTTTACATCTATTGTATCAATCTTTCTCATATTTACAAAGTAAATATAACGTATAAGACTAGGTACACATCATTCTCTTTTGACTCCGCTTATTGCGATAAAATTAAAAAACTCAAATTTGACAATTTGCCAGGGTGCTACATGGCCCACTTACCCCCCACGGACTTCCCACCCCAAAATCTCTCTGTAAAAGCCTCCAAAGAAGCCTTCTAAATACCCACCAAACCCCAAAATCTCTCTCTAAATACATTACTGTTGCAACAATTTAGACTGTTCAAACACAACAAATTTTCAGCTGCCTCCCCAAAAATACTGGAAACTTTCACTCACCGCATAAAATTCAACTCAAGATGCCGCCGGCAGCCGGCGTTGTTGCGAATTCCGATCGAGTTTCATTTGGTAATTCTATGGTTATCCCTACCCCCGGTGCTCCGGTAATCCAACCAGCTCCAATGACGTCAGACACATACGCCAAGGATGCAATTATAGCGTGGTTCAGAGGTGAATTCGCCGCTGCAAATGCGATTATTGATGCGCTTTGTAATCATATCACTCAGCTGGAAGGCGACCGATCGGAGTACGAACCGGTTTTCTCCGCAATACATCGACGGAGATTGAATTGGATCCCGATTCTTCAGATGCAGAAGTATTACTCGATTGCTGATGTAACGCTTGAACTCCGTAAACTCGCTGCTAGGAAAGTGAGTGATAGAGTCGAGGTCGCCGACGTGAAACAGAGTGAAGTAGTGAAGGAATCGTTCAATGAGAAGATCAATTGTCACGATGAAGAGACGGAAAATGCAGGCGGTGAGGTGGTGGATGTAGATTCAGTTAGAGATGATTCAAATGGATCGCCGGAAAGTGAGATCACGGATACAGGTAAATATTTAATTATTTTTTTAAAATTATATTAATATTTATTTTTAAATCTTGAGCCAAGATTCAAGTCCATAAAACAAATAATTGAACGGTGTTTCAATAATCAATAATTTAAAAATTATAAAGAATATTCCTGTATTTCTAAATCTTATATGTAAAATTTTTACTCTGTTTCTTTTCTTCTTATAAATCTCTTGAAAGTGACTTTTCTGTGCTTGTTCTCATACGAATATTTATATTTGTTTGCCATTTATGTCTTTTTTAAAAAATATTTGATATTTGTGGTTTAATGTGTTCAGGCGATTGTATCATATTGTTTTGTTGTTATTATTTGATCCGTTTGTGGTAAAAGTCATTTATATTCTATTTGTGAAATTTAATTGAATATGTTGTTATAGTACTAAGAGAGGTTAAACCTTAGCGCGATGTAGGACCCATCTATGAGGCTGATGTTTGCAACAAATTTTCTGAATTTGGATTTTTATTTAAATATTATTGTATTATTATTTTACCACAACTCAAATTACGTTTTAATGGTGAGTGTCATTCTTGTAAAATTTCACAAAATAAAATATACCGTCAGCTTAGAAACAGAATAGAGAGTATAGTTTCAAAAGTTATATTTATTTTTTTTGATCTTGAAATTAATAGGGAATTTTGACTTTTTCGGACGTGTTTTAAATGTTTTTATTAGAAAAAGATATTGGTATTAAAAAATATTTTATGTTGTTTCATAGGAAAAAGGTAAAAACTTTAATTTTTTAAAATATTATGAAATCGGAGTTAATAGAGAAAATTATTAAATATGTTGATTCTTTCCCGTTGAATCTGACTATTGGGTTTCCATCTCAATCTAATTCATATGGGGGAAAATATCTTATTCTTGAATTTTAAATTATGGAAATTTCTTCTTTTTCCTCAAATTCAACCAGTCAATATTTGAAGCCTACAAATTTAATTAATATAAATTCGTGCCAAGTATTAAAAAAAAAAAGCTCTTTAAGCCGAAGTTTTTTCTTCTGATGGATAGAATTTTTGTTTCCCCAAAAGCATTGAGAATTCTCTTCTCTTCTCTGTTTAAAGAAAGAAATAAGTTTTTTTTTCAAGCCACGAAATTCAAGTGAAAGTTGTCATCCTTCTCGACCACTTTCTTTACAAAAAGAAGACCAACAAAATATGACTTTTTCAGCTTTACCTTATCGTAAAATTAAATACTTCCTTCCTTTCATTTTACGTGGCAATATTTTATTAATACGAAATTTTAAAAAATATTGAAAACTTTGAAATATTTATTAAAATTGTCCTTTAAAAAAGTAAACTTATTTTTCTTTCTCCTTATAAATGTATTAAGTATTATCTTTAAAATTAAGTAAGACTAACAAGGATAAAAAAAAAATTATACCTTTAAATACTTACGATATAAAAAAATTATAACATTCTTTTTTAAACGGATAAAGAAAATTATATTGAGACGGAGGAAGTATTTTTTCTTTCTAATTGAAAATGAAAACTTTAGTTAAATGCTGTTTGATTTCCCAATGTTTTCTATAGGAAAAAGTTTTGACAAAACCAATGTGGTGGAAAAGGGGGTGTTGTAATTTTAGGTGTTTTTAGGTGCAGCAGAGAATCAGAATTCAGAAACACAGTGAGTTTCACTGTACCAATAAAAAGTACAGTATTTGACTTGATATAAGTTTATTGTTTAATATTTCTTTTTATTTGTTTACTTTTGAATTGACACAGTTATTAAAAAAATAATTATGATATAATGAGTTTATTATTTTATTTTTATTAATTATGAAATGAATGAAAAAAATTTATTTTTCAAAGTAATTAGTCATTTAATTGTGAATATAATAGGTAAAAAATTATCATTTCTTGATTTGTCTAAATGAACAAGTAATTAGGGACAACTATAAAAAGAAAAGTGGACAAATAATTAGGGACGGAGATAATATTAAATTTTGAATTATTTTTAATTATAAAAAATATAATAACTTTTTTGAGTGAAAAAAAATGTATAAGAGAAGGCGGCTCTGTTAAATAAATGCCTTGAAGTGGGTATCAGAGAGAGAATTGACTCATTAAATTGTTCTCACTTTATTTAGTTGTGATCTCAAATGTGTGATGTGTTTGACGAACGTGTTTTATTGGCTTTAGAGTTTGGCTAACCTAATTCATTAGGTTGGTTGGAATTAATTCAAGTTCGCTTTGTGAAAATAATACTATTAGCTAATATTAGCTATAAGTTGGCTGTATAACTCTGGATACAAAAGAAAAAAAATAATACTTTCCTCATTTTAGTTTATGTAGCAGCCTAATTAAATAACTAGGCAGCCGTTCAAGAAAAAACAAATGATTCTTTGAGTTTTTAATAAGAAATTCTGTAGGACCGTAAAAGTATATCATCGTTGAAGAGCTTTGATTCGATAATGCAAGTGGACTGAGCTACTTCCATTTCAAGCTGTGTCTTAATTCGATTTGATTTGAAAAAATATTATATGATCAATAAAATAATTGAGATCACCAAATGGTGATTTTCATGTGAAAGCTGGTCCACTAGTGAGTTATAGATGTAAGATCAATAAAAAAAGGTATCGAGGAAAAAATCTAAAATCACCCAGTTGTCTTTGGGGGACTGTTTAATTTTGGTTCACTTTTTGTGTGATCCAATAATTTTTGGGGTTTGGGCCAAGGCACTTGTTGTAGTATTTCGTATTCATTTGGCCAGGTTTATAGTGTGGGCCACCTGCCTTGTCTCTCTTTCCTCTCCAAGTGTTAGTGCTGGCTGCTTTCATTTTCTTGTCGCAATGCTATAATGGAATTTTTGGACTTAAATTAGACATATATTTATATTATAAAAAGATTTTGTTGCTTAGTATATGCCTTTAAAAACGAATATGCTCATTAATATTACCAACACATGGATGGATACCTTTTATACAACATGATCATGTTGCTGACCAAATTATCAATCTATTAGTTCACCTTTAAAACTATCAGAGAAGTGGGAGTTGATTATAGTTTCTTAAGTTATTGAATTCTAAATCAATAGTTTATATAGATTTGATTAGTAATTTAACGATAATTATAAAATTTGAATCAAAATTACTGAGTTCGGCACTCACAAACCCATGACTCTATCTTTTTGTGTGTTATTAATAGTGGTTAGGTGAACACTAATGGAATTGGAACTGTAACACTTGTTTGGTATCATTATGTGGGGACGTTTTGATGTTGCACTGTTCTTTTACAGTGGCTTAATGTTATATATGTTGTCATTTCCATCAACATAAACGTGGTCAACTTTAACTAGATACATTTTATACCATGGTAAAAGAGTATTGTCTTTTTCAGTTTTTCTGTTCTTTTTTGGTAAGGGACGTAATTTTGCCCGTTTGCCAAGTTCAGCCAGGACTAACACTCTTTAACACCAATGCCTAATATTGTGTTTACAAGAAAAATATTTAACTCATAACCAGAGTAATATGTTTATTAGTTGAAAATATGTGTTTTAGATGTATTAGCACTTATATTGTTAGGTTATAAGGTACTAAGGTCTACGTTTTGGAAAATTTATGTTTTAATACACTTAACAACTTTGTTAAAGATTGTCTGCAAAAAAACTACTAACTCAGAATGAGTAACAATGGTCATGTCAAACTGTCAATGGACACGTGAAATTGCTTTCATATATGCACCATCAAGGTTTCTTCTTATTGCCAAGACATATGATCAAGCATGTTACAGTGATCCGTTACTTCAACTAACTAGCTAGTGGAATTTTACTTGCATCATTGCGGATAGAGAATATACACATTTTTTAATTGCTTACTTTTATTTTATAGGATCTCAAGAAGTACAGCATTTCGTGGATTCTGATGAATTTTGCACAAACCATGAAAACTGCGAGGCGAGGCATGAACAGATGAAGATGACAAAGGGTTTTGTATCAAAGGAACCGGTCAAAGGACATATGGTAAGTCCTCCATTTCCTTGTTATTTTACATCCATTTTGGTAGGATATAAATGTTGTGAAGATCTTAAACTTCCCTACATTGTTTCTGGCAGGTGAATGTTGTGAGAGGTCTCAAGTTATTCGAAGACGTTTTTACTCCAAATGAAATCTCTAAATTAGATGACCTTGTGAATGAACTTCGAGTTGCTGGTCAAAATGGTGAACTCTCAGGTGGATCCTGTGATTCGTGACGCTTTTATAGTTATTGTTGTTTCCTTTTTGGGGCGAAGTTATGAGATAGTAAAAGGACACCTTCTGTAGGTTTGCTGGAGCAGGTTTGAGCATTTGTTTATTCTTTATGACTAATTGCAGCTGCCTTAAAATCATTGTTTGTGACTTGGTGCTTGAGGTTGATACCTGACTTTGTTTTCACTTAAACTTCTCTTTTGCTTATAATCTGATGAATCAAACAAGCACCAAAACATCAACTAAAATTAAACTTTCTTCTACTTTTTTGGTAGCCTTGTCAAGTTTTGCGATACCAGCAATGCCAATTCTGATGAACTATTACTTCTCCAATATGTGATCTTGGATAAGTTCCTGATTGATCTGTGACTCTGTTTCAGGTGAAACTTTTATTCTGTACAACCAGCAGGTGAAGGGCAGCAAAAGAGAGCTAATTCAGCTTGGTGCACCAATTTTTGAGCATGTAAAAGAGGACGCCACATGTCAAAAGAGTAAGAAAAAACGCATCTTAATACATACCACCTGTTGTTGCTATTTGTGGTTTACAAAACTTGACCATTGTATACCCCCAATTCTCCTCAACTTTAATCTCCAGTTCTTATTCTTTCATACCTATCATAACATGGAAAAATGCCAACTTTCAGGTCACAATGAGCCCATTCCAGCCCTTCTGCAAGGTGTCATAAACCACCTGATTCAGTGGCATCTAATATCAGAGAGTAGAAGACCTAACAGCTGCATCATCAACTTTTTTGATGAGGTATTTGCATTTATTCTAGTGTTATGTTGGCCTGCAACATTTTTATCAGTATAAAAATGAAGCCTAAATGCTTGTCTGCTGCCTATTTTAGGGGGAGTTTTCTCAGCCTTTCCTGAAACCACCTCACTTGGAACAACCAGTGTCCACCCTTGTCCTAGCTGACTCAATGATGGCATTTGGGCGAACACTTGTATGCGACAGTGAAGGGAACTACAAAGGCTCTCTCATGCTTTCTCTAAAAGAAGGGTATGTTCTTCATTTCTCTTAGGTGCTTTACATTGATGAAGCTTTTGATCTGTAGTTCAGATGGGCTCAGTAATTACAATCTTATTTTAGAAATGAATAGACTTTGGCAGAGTTTCAGCCATAACATGAAGTCTTTTCTTCAATGTTTGTTGAAGTTCCATTTGATGATCGTCCCTATAAAACAAATGACTTTCTTATGGATGGTTTTTTGCTACCTGTTGTTTAATATTTGCAGGTCTCTTTTGGTCATGAGGGGAAACAGTGCTGATATGGCCAGACATGCTATGTGCTCATCTCCTAACAAGAGAGTAACGATTACATTCTTCAAAGTCAGAACAGAGATGGGAAACAACTTTTCAGAAGCTGCTCCTCTGACTAGAGCCATGACCATATGGCAACCTGGTGTTCCAACACAATATGCAACTGCAAATAGAGCACACAATGGTTATGAGCCAATGGATATGGTCCCCAAATGGGGAGGTGTTGTTCGATCTCCAATGGTTATGCTAGCACCACTGCGTCCAGTAGTTATGAATCCCCGGAGGGCTCCTCGTGGTGGTACTGGTGTATTTCTTCCATGGAATGGTGGATCCAGAAAAACTGCAAAGCATCTTCCACCGCGTGCTCAAAGAGGACGGTTCCTTGCACTACCTCCCCCTGGTGACTCGCCTAAATCAGAGACCGCTTCAGAACCAAGTTTGGATCTTGATGGCAAATCCCCATAGATTCTCTAGTTTGAAGTCTTTAAATACCCTTTGTAGCTGAAGGGGCTTTCTCCTACTGTGTACAATGAGTGAGCATGAATTCGCTTTCTTTTTTCTTATGGGTTTTCAAAGGTTTTACTTCTCTTTTTATTTACGTAGAGACTAGGCGTTGGCTACTATACCTGTTCACCTATGTGATAGGCTTTAGAGATAACTGAGCTTAGGTAAATGGAGTGTATATTAGCCAAACAACTGGCTGAATTTTGTATTAAAGTTTTCGTTTTTACACCAGTCTCTTTTAAGGTTCATTTAGGTAATTAACTATGTTTTGTTTTTGTGGTTATCTGGAATTCATCATAGACTGATTCAGCCTCAACATCCCAACTTTATAAAGAGATGTTCACTTTATAAATTAAGAACTGGACATAACTATCTTGATTCAAACTAAAAAACTAGAAAGAATGAAAACTAGCACAATTGAACTAAAACTAACTGCATTATCGACTGATTTAGCCTCTTTGGTACTATGTTTTCAAGTTATAAAACTTTCATTACCTTCTGAACAAAATACTTGGTCTTTAGGTTATCATTTCCCAGTTCATACGTTGTAATTACATTTGGTTTTCATGCTTCCTGAACCAAATTCCATCTTTATTGATCGATTCACCCTCAGCATATAGTTCTTGCTTTAAAATGCCTCAGAACTTTGGTGATTACAAAGGCATCTCCAGTATATGCAAAGTGAGATCTGGTTTAAACTTCCTCTCAAGCCCCTATATTGGGACATTGAGCTATGATGATCGATTGTTCATACTTCTCCAAATGTCAATAATGTTTAGTCATCCTGAAATTGCACGGCCTAGATATTGAAGGATTGATAGGTGTAGGTGTAGGCTCATAAAGCACTTTTTAGCGTCCTAAACGATAGGGCATGCTTCCTAATAGTAATAGCAGCAGTAGAAAATACTCCAGGTTATTCAGCTTATCAACTTGAAAGAGTTTCACCTTCATAAAAATCGATTGGGATTCTCTCCTTGGATACAGTAGCCGCTTAACCTATGATGCCAAGAGAAAAAAAGGACGGTTGTGTGTGTGTGTGTGAAGAAGGTAAACCCAATACTCTCATGCTATGATGAGCTGTGCAGCAAATGGACTCCCCTGGAGCAGCTAAAGTATTCCCCAAGTGATTTAAAACGACAACAATGGATTAGGGAATAGTATGTCTAGATGTAAGAGGTAAGGGCATGAAGGATTGCAATTCCCTTTTGTATCTACTCTATACTCGACTATACCCCTTCTTTTCCCTTTTTAATACGACTTTTTGTTATTACAGATAAAAACAACAACTGGATGCACCTTCAGACACTGATTTCCAAAGAAAGAAGCTAGCTAAGTGGGGCGTGTTTCATTTCTTCCTCCCGATTAGAAGCTATATCCAAATGAAGATTCCCTGCAGACTGCAGAGTCGCCTTCTTTTATTGTTGTTGTGCTTATATAAGTGGCTACAACCAGTCAAACAATGAGAAATTAAACTATGATATGTTGCGATCACTCGAGGGAACGTACTAAGAGAGCATTTAAGTTGAGCAAGAATAACGTATTAATAACACGACAAATACCACAAAGAAAGCATTAAAAACATGATTCCAAAGAACTGAACACACTTCACAGAGGAGTTCATAAATGCAACAGAATAGTAGGATAGCATTTTGTCTATGAACATCATTGCTTTCATTCAAATTTCCAAAGTATACAAAGGGCACAAAACATGTTCACATTATAAATGAACAGCTAGACATGGAAATCCCGACTACTAAGCTAAAAGTTCAATAAAAAGAATGAAAATCATGAAGCACAATTAAACAAACTGCCTGAAACAATAAACGTTATCTTACTTTACTAGGTTTCAAGCTTTAAAGTTTAATTCTTGAGTTCTGTTGTACGTTGACAGCATTGACATCCAGCTTTCTGCATATTTTGAATGACAATCAAAAAGCTTTCACAGGCTTGTCATCATCTTCAATCCCAACTCAAATCCTCATCGTCTTCTTCAACACTAAGCCTCTTCCTCAAATCATCTCTATTGGTGCTTGCAACATGAGAAGTTGCCTTTTTGTCATCAATACCGTCAACGTCCTCAATCTCATCCCAATCCAAGTCGTCCTCATCGGCCCCAGTCGTCTTTTGACTTGAAGCAATAGGGACATCACCATCTTTGCCTGATCCATCCTTATCACTTTTCCCCTCTGAACCTTTTACTACCTCTTCCTCCTTTTTAACCAGAGGAGTAACTTCAGCGTCTTCTTTCTTACTATCTTTGTTACTCCCAACTGATTCCACGACCTTACTCTTGCCACCACCATCTACACTAGACTGATTCTCTTCTTTCCTATCAACAGTAGCCGAACTTATAGTTTGTGATTCGTCCTGTTTTACAGCGTTGGTCGAATCCTGCTTGCTTGGTTCACTTTTATTAGTAGGCACTTCCTTCGCAACGTTGGTTGAATCCTGCGTGATTGGTTCACTTTTATTAGTAGGCACTTCCTTTGCAATGTTGGTCGAATCCTGCTTGCTTGGTTCACTCTTATTAGCAGGCACTTCCTTTGCAACGTTGGTTGAATCTTGAGTGGCAGATTCTTTCTTTACATCATTGACAGAGCTTTCAACAACAGAACCCTCTTTTCCCTTCTCATCGAATTTCGATTTGGCAATGTTCTCTTGTTCATTATTATCGTCTTCATCATCGACATCCCAAGACAATTCTTCTTCGTCATCTATAGATATTGCTCTCTTCACAAGATTAGCTCTTACACTCTCTTGTTGCTTAAGCTTATACACTTTATAAAAGTATCGACACCAAAATGTCTCATTATCAACTTCATTAGGCACAACCCTTTTGTATATACCTTCCAAAGATCCATTTTCTTCAATCAAAATCTCAACTTCCTTACTATTTTCCTTCAAATCAAACTCAGATTTCCACTTGTTGTACTCCTCCAAATCCTCAGGATCCACACAGAACGTATTCGGGTCACTCTGGATATTCATCAATTGAGATTCAAACCGACTGTACCGACCCGAATTCAAGGTCCGATTCGCATCTGGGGTTTCGGATTCAGCATCAGAGGAAGCGAGAAGAGTATCTTTACCTTGTGATATAATCTCAGTTGTCGATTTGATAACACCGTCAATGGCGTGGCTGACGGTAGTTCCGACCTCGATCGAGTTAGGAAGATCCTTAACAGCTCGACTAGCTACTTCACGGAACAATTCGGTTTCTTTCTTCAACCCGGATCCGAATTCCTGTAGATCCCGACGGTATGTCTCGAGCACTGATTCGGATCGGGTTGATAATGTCTTCAACAAACCTCCGAAACTCCAAACACCAGCATCAGGACCGTCGGCGGCGTTTGAATCAGATCGTGAATTGGGTTTTTCAAGATTCTGATCCGGGACAATTTCCTTTTCAGGTGATTGTTCCGGTGAAGAATCTTGGGGCTTTTTGGGTAGTGGAGGGTCCGGTTCGGGATCATCTGATAAGATGGATTTGAAGAAATCCATGGCGCAGTGGAATCAAGAATTGATTTGAGTGTTCTGTCAAAGTGTCACCTTTGAAGAGGATGTTGTTGCCAGTTGGCAGTTCCCACTCTCAGAGAAAGACTTCATTCGTGGGCCTTTGTTTTTGCTTCGGACTCACTCTTTGTGATATACTGGACTGCTTTTACAATGTTGGGCCTAAAATGTGTAGATATACAGAACATAAAAATTAAATTTTAAAATAATTATGCTTCATAGTAAATATAAATATATACACTTCGTTATACATATAAAAAAAATGGTTGTATAATTCGTCATACATATACAAAGAAAGCAGTTGTATACAAAAGATCATTGTATAATTTGTGCATGGATAAAACGAGAAAGAGAGAAAGACAAAAGAAAACTGGACAGAGAAATATTTATATTGTATAATCATATGTGTATAAGACGAGTATATACATATTTACATGTGTATATACAATTTTCTCTCGCTTTATACTAACGGAAACGTAATTTATACATTTCGTTCCTAGTTGTATAAGTGAGAGAGACGAGAGTAGCGAGCAAAGTCTGGGAGAGTGGCGAGCGAGATCTGGGCGAGGAGAGAGAGCGGAACGAAAATATATGTATATATACATTTTCTTATTGGTTTATACAAGCACAAATTTCTATTTGTATAAAAAAGCGAGAGAGGCAAGCGAGAATGCCACCAAACGAGAGTGAGTGGCAAGATTTCACCAGGAAGAGAGGCGAAAATAGCAATCGTTTGCTATAGGGTACAACTAAATCAAAGTATATTTATAGCATTTAATTTGAATTAATAGTTTGCTATTATATACAATTTTCCATACTAATTATACCTATATTTTAAAAATAATTAGGTCTGTTACAAAAAATACAACATTTTGGATTTAATATGTTTGAAACACTCTAACATTTTCAAATATTTTTATTTTAGGGTCCCTTGATTCCCCCTCACCTAAAATTATATACTGTATGTATGTCATATGTGTACCTCAAGTAGTTGACGTCACTATTGAGTGAGTCTCACTAGTCATTGATGGGTTTTTAGATACACATATAAATGTATCTTGTACGGAAATACATAATCATAAATATATTATATTTATCACACACGTTAATATCTAATCCTAATTGAAATGAGAATATAGAATATGATTTTAATTATCCAATTGTGTCTTACAAGAAGATATTGACACATGTGTAACTTACGTAAGAGATGGTAAAATAATGAAGAATAACTTATGTGTAACAAATAGGGAACATATACGGTTTAAATTCAAGATTATGAGTACATGATTGGAAGGAACCTGCAAATAGAAAACAATAATGTAAAAATGAAATTTATGATATTTAATAGAGACATATTTATCTTTTGCAAGTTGGAATGTGAATTATGCTCAGAAAAAAAGGTGTGTTTGTCTTTTAAGTTTCTATTAATGCTGAGGTGGATTTAGATAGATTTTTAAAAATGTATGAATTAAATACTTCAGTCCTTTTGAGGTATTGAGTACTTATGAATGATATTTACAGAGTTTGCATAAAAGATATTAAGTTTGACAGAATTAGTAGTTGATTTCATTCTCGCACTCATTGTGATGGTATAAATTGTTTTATATAACTATGTCATTTTAGTATGAAAGAAAATATTTTATGAAAATTTTAATTTTCTCATATTTGATTGTCAAATAAAAAATATTTTTATTTTTTATTTGATCAATCTCATTGTTGCGCTCCATCCTGTAGTGATTGTATTACTACATATAAATAAATATACTTCAAATAATACACTCTCTCCGTTCCATATTAGTTCGAAGATAATTTAACCAATTCACCCTTTAAGAATTTCTTGAAAATTTTACAGACAAATGTAAACACTTTCAAAAAGAATTACTTGAATGATAATATAGAAAAAAAGTTACTAATATTTTCTTAATTTAGTAAGATGAACAATTAATACAGATCAACTACTTTTAATATAACGATCAACTAATATGAAGTGGGGGAGTATTCACTTATTCTACGTCAAAAGAACAAGTAAAAAGATTCACCTTAAGAAAAAACATTTTCCATCCAAGGAAGATTGGATAAATAAAGGATAGGATAAAATGCTTTTGGGTAGATAGAGCAAAGAATCACACTACCAAAAAAAAGGTGTTAATGTTGCCCAACTCAGTAAGAATAGAATCATTTTGTTTTCAACTTTTTTGGTTCATCATATATTAATAATACACATGCTACTACTTGCTAGTACCACAAAAAAAAAAAAAAAGTCCATAAAAAACAATGGAGAAAAGAGGCCAAATTCACAATTCTCAATCATCAAGCATATGTAATCGCCTCTTTAACCTAATCATCAACACAATTTGGGTGACTATGGGAAATCAAATCCCTATTGAATCACCAAAAGATATCAAAAATATGAACGGTGATATAGAAATCGAGTTCAGACACATGGAGATAGTTGGACCAAAGAAAATTGCGAGCATCAAAGAAACAACTCAAAAAAGAAATGAAGCTAAGCAAATTCCGTCAGCACCAACACCAACACCAGCATCACCAGCTAGACGAAGACATTTTGTAAACGTGACTTCCAACATTAATGAGAAGACGGAAGCCTTCATAAAGAGTAAGAAAGAAGCTTTACGCAAGTCTTACAACAACGATCCAGAGAAGAAAACTTAGCTACTAATTGTTTCTCGCGTATAGTTATCCTCTACTTCTTTTATCGTCAAAAAGTTGTATCCAAGATTTAAACTTGATGGATTTATAATACTAAATACATTACATCTTTATAATTACGCGTTTATGATTTAATATTTGTTAAAATTTTAGTGATTTTTTCTCTTCATATATCAACAAAATCTTGGTTGGTTGATTTTTATATACGTTGAAATTGACTTTCAAAATGTAAGGCTGCACATCCCTCTAGGAATGTGAAAGATTATTTGTCTTGTGGTTTCGTTAAGTCTTATCTAATATATAGATCTACTTTATCGATGAAAACTCAAATCGAAGAGAAATAAAGGAGCCAACCAAATATGAAACAAAATATGACAATACTAGTCATCTTAATCAAATTTTAAAAAAATAGTAAAGCTAATAATCATAGATACTGTAATTATATATTCATTTGTTGAAAGCTAACAAAAACAAACTATAGTGTAATATATAAGAGGAATTAATCAGTGTGATTCTTTGCTTATAGCCATCTTTCTTTAAATCCAAACATAAAATGATCATTGTGTTAGAAACTAACAAAAATAACTATGAAGTAAATCTATTTATGTTCTCACTTTGACAATTTTTTTATTTTTCTTATTTGATGCTTGCTTCTCTTCCTAATGCAAAACATGCTTCCCTCAAACCTTACATATATATCGGATCTACAGGATAACAAGTAGATCCACATGAACTCAGTAGCTTTTACTCATCTGTTTTTTTTTATTATTACTATTAAGAAATTCATTAGATATGTAATGTATATATCCTGGATCCGTCATTTGTGACATGTTACTCCTCGAATGAATGTCTAGAGGAACGATAAAGATCATAAGGAGCCCATAGATGATCAACGCTACACGGTTTTCTTGAATCCAATCTCAACCATGGCTTGCCTTTGCCACTCCAATGTAGAAGGCTAATTGGTCCAGGATGCAATTCCCTACATTTACCTTCAACATTATCACCACCTAATCCATGTTGATTCCATCTATGATCAATTGGCATTATATTTCCAGCTAAAACAAGCAAAAATGGAGGCAATGACCCTAATTGATATATCCTTTTTTGCTTTTGAAGAACCATCCAATCCTCTACTTTTTTTGTATAATTTCCATATCTCCATTTATCAACATCCATTACCAACACCCCTGTGTTGAAATAACACGGTTTTCGCCCTTCAAATGTTCTTGGCATATAAGGATCAGACCAAAACGCTTCAGTAAAATAAACGGTGAAATTTGCTTGACAATATTCAGGTGCAGCCAAAACCTTGTCACCTAAATCAACCTTCCATAACTTTGCGATGTCATCAACCATGACAAGGTCAGAATCAAGATAAATAACGCGTTTCACCTCATTAGGTATCAAATTAGCCAAATAAATCCTGGCATAATTCAAAGGTTGATCTAAAGCTTGACGTATAGACTTAGAGATTAGGCCACGTACCCTATGTACATCAAATCGATACACCTTGAAATTAAGGTAAGGGAATGTTGCCTTAATACTCGAAAACACCTCATCTTCATGTCTAACCCATAGGAAATGAAACGTAACGTCTTCAGGGCACGTTGAATGTTGTAATATCGATAACACTGCAGCCATAGTACCTCTTAAATAATTAGCATCAAGTGTCATAGCCACATGCATTCTATCATTATTACCACAAGTGTCCCCATTGCGAAATGCAGGGGCCTCACGGAATACAGAAGAGTTTGACCCAACCCGTCCATCTGACACCTGATGAATGTTAACGTTGTCGTTGTTAGTGGATGTGATCAAGGAGGTTTGATGGGAAAGCAAGAGAGACAGGAGGCCAAGGAGAGGAAGAGAAGAAGAAAGGCTCCAAAAGGCCATCCAGCTCTTTGCATTTGATATAGTAATAATATTAATGTCAAGTTTAGGACAAAGGAAAGAGAAGCAGCCATTAGAGGATGGTTAAGAGAGGTTACAAATGATTGATTCATAAAAGAAAATGGAAGGATAAAAATGTTAGGTATAATTGTGAGGGACACAAAAACTTATGGAGGATTATTCTAAGGACCCTTACTTTTTTCTTCTTTATGTCATACAAATTATTTTTCTTCATCGATTGGTTCAATAACGGATTACCAATTATCTATCGGCTAACTTAACTTTTACATTTTTTTTTGAATGAACGCAAAGACTTCTTTTCACTATTTTATATGCAGTTGAATTATAAAATTCTTCTATCGTGCAAAAGAATATAGGATTCATAGTAATATAATATAGTTAATATATGAATCGAAAAGTAATAGATTTTTTAGTTTTTAACTTTTTAGGATAAACAATATATTGTAACACAATATTAAATGAGGTTAATATATATATCTAAAGTAAAAGTGTAAGTATGATAACTCTTAAGCGGTTAAGAATTTATTCGATAAGGAAATTGAATAATTCACTTCCACACTACTAATTCATTGATTAAAAAATTCTGATATGTTATAGGTCTTTTAGTTTTTTGCTTTATGACTTTAAGACTAACAATATATAATAATTTATTACGACAAAATATTAAATGAGGCTAATATATATATATATATGGTAACTCTATCTGATAAGGAAATTGAATAATCCACTTTTACGCAAATAATTTGTTGATTATAAAATTGTAATTTGTTAACCAGATGTTTATTCAATAACTCAGCTAATAAGCTAATTTTGCAGTTGGCTTATTGATTATTATGAACTATTTTTGAACGCGCCTAACAAGAATATAATGCACATTTGGTATTTGATTTTAAATTTTAAATTACGAAATAAATCAGATTTTTGAGTATTTGTCTGCAAAATTATCATATCCAAACCGGATTATAAAGTAGTGCATATAATTAAAAAGTGCATTAGTGTAAATTACTCATGGAAAATTAAAATAGTTAGAACATCAATTTCCATATTCAGGAGCTATTGGTAGAGTTATAAAATATGAATGTTTTTACACTAATTATATAATTATGTATATGTATAAAAATTATGTGTATAATTTATCGGTTTGATTCAATTATTTTTTCTATATTTTGGAAGAAAAACAAAACAAAATAAAATATTATCGAATTTAAAAAATGTATAATCAAATCAATCACAAATAAAATCAGGTTGATTTGATTATTGTTTTTAGTTTAAAATTGATTTTTTTCCAAATTATGAACACCGTTAACGGTGATATTTGAACCAGTATGCAATCACTATTATTTTTATTTTAATTAATGAATAATCTAAAATATCTATTACTATGCTGAATTTTAATAACATTTTTCAATTTTCATTTAATTAATATGGAAAATTAAATTACAAAATAAAGACATGTTATTAGATTTTTGTATTTAGATAACTTGGGAAATATTTTTTACCATGAATTGCGGGTTTCGAAAACACCGTCATGCAGGATTATTAGCTTTGCTTTGTGGTCTGAACCAAGGTCAAAGAAATAATATCAAACAATTACTGGTAGAAATCGACTCCTAGGTATTACTCAACACTCTAAATAGCAATAATAGCATCGACTCACATTTATATATTTTATGTTTAGGGGTGTTCGTGGTTCGATTTGGATTGGTTATTGATTAAAATTAAAACCAAATCAATTTAATCGGTTTATTAAATTCTAAAACCAAACGAAAAATATAACCATTGTTTACATCCCTACTCTGTCGAAATAGGGCGAAACGTCGCGACAACTCGAAAAGTAATTAATTGATTCAATTTTAACAAGGTTTTAAAAATAAACGAGTTTTAAAAAAGAGTCGCCACCTAATATTAGGAAAACTAGGAAACCAATTATTAACTACGAAACCAAATTGATTCTAGGTAAGGGGTTCAAGTTATTTCGAAGGGAAGGGGTTAGGCACCCTTCGGAATCCACAATTGTGGTTCCCGACTGAATTTATTTTTTTTCAAATTGAGGAAGAATATAATAAACACATATAATAAACACACAATATACACAATAAAGCAATAATTATCGGCCTAAAGTTTGCCTAACGCCAGTATTCACAAAATAATGAATGAAATATAATTCGAACTTCTTCGAATAATTTCAAGGAGAAGCACCTCCGAGTACCTGTAAAGACACTTAGTAAAGAGTTAGTGCCAAAATAATATAAATAAAAACAAATAACTCAAATAATAACTAAAAATAAAAATCCGTCTTATTAACATGGGAGGCCTTGGAAATCGACGGTAATTTCTTCATCGGCCAATTTCAACAACTAAGATATGTAAACTTAAAATAAAATTCCGTCTTTTAAAATGGAAAGGCCTCCAAAACAGACGGAGAGTTTTTATCATCGGCCAATTTTAACATATAAAATATATAAACTTGAATTAAATTTCCGTCTTTCAATATTGGAAAGGCCTCTAAACCCGACGGATAGATTTTTCATTGGCCCTTTTAACAAATATATTTAATATAACTTGAACATCAACAAAACATAACAAACTTATCCCAAGAGAATATGGAAAATAACAACCAAACTAAAACAACATAATTAGAAATGAAAACAACAATAACGTAATATATAAAAATAAAAATAACATTAAAATAGAATAATAACAAAA
>NC_028645.1:77138055-77161225 GCF_001406875.1 Solanum pennellii
AAAAAAAAAACAAGCTACATATAATAAACAGAAAACATAAAAGAGCTGGGAATTAAATAAAACAAGGCTAAGAAAAAAATTTACCTGGTTCTGGGCGGCGAACCGGAACTACGAGTTTGAAGGAGACGATTCCACCTCCTCAACTCGAAAAATCACAAAACACTTTAAAATTTTTGAACTATGGGAACCAAGAATTCTCAAAATTTTATGAGTATTCTTTTGTTTTCCCCTCCAAATCCTCTTTTAAAATATTGAATGAAGTGGTTTATATAGAAGCCCAAAAATCCTCAAAAAGGATAAAATACTGATGTGGGACTATTGCAAAATTGAAAATTGTTTGAGAGACAATGTGGGAAAGGCAGATTTTTTTTTATTTTTTTTTTGTATTTTGACTCAAAATGTATGAAATTTAAAATCATCGGACCAAAATTTGCTATTAAATAAATAAAGCTCCAAAATCACGAATTTATAAAATGTTAGGCCAAAATTTGGTGTCAACAGCTGTCCCTTTGGTTATTGTCGATTTGGTTCAGTTTTTCTGATTTATTTGGTTTGAAAATAATAATTTTTTTGAGAATGTACGTATGTCGATAGACACAAACACCAAGTACATGAACAATCTACAGAAAAGGTAATGTCGATTCAATCAAGCAACTAAGTAATATTATAGTTATCATTACACGAACAAAGTGATTCATTTAAGAGAAAGTGTGATATTTTTGTGACGTATAGTAGGTAAAGACTAAAATGAATTTTGATGGACTTGATTTGAGATTGTTATACTTGGGTTAAAATGTTGGGCTTGATAAAATGGTAAAGTTAAAAACTTAAGTTAATTAAAATTTAACGAAATATTTTTAATTTATTTATGAACAAGGTAAATTACCCGTGCTTCACACGGGATTGAACTATTTTATTAGGCTTACGTATGATCATTCAGTAATATTTGTATTTTTAATATCTTAAGGTAAAGCGATTCTTCGAAATCTTATAGTGCTATATTTTTATTAAAAAAAACTATTTTTATTATACAAAAATTATGAGTCATAGATAGATTTTAAGTATAAAAAAGAGGTCTGAGAAAATCTCCCTTGAAATAGTTGGTAAGATGTAATATAAAATTTTAAATTTTAAGAAGTCATAAAGAACGACATTAGAAGTTAAAAAACATATCAGAAAACGTTGACAACAACACTCCCAAGTAAATTAGAACATTACGTCCATATAAAATCATAATTAACTAAATTCAAATGGACGATCTTGGACTCCTTTAAACCTCAGTCAGTCTCTTTTTTATGAATGTATGTCATATCAAGTATATGCTAAAAATGACCCTAAAATTGTTATTATCATAAATGTTTTTTGTTATTATCTCAGAATAGTCATTACTATTTTTAAGGTTTCATAACACCGACCCCAACTTATTTGAATTAGAACATAGTTATTGTTATAGTTTTAGTATGCAGTTACTAAAAATTAATGCAATTATCAACCAAGAAGTAGGTGGCATTTGAATGTTCACAACGGGATTTACTAAACCAAAATTTTGACACATAACATATTAAAATTTCATAACATAATTTTTTTGAGCACTTAAACACAAAAATATCCAAAAATAATAATAAATACGACCTTACTTTCCTAATAATCAAGAAGAAAAAGACATGTGCTTCATATATTTTTAAAAAAGATAGTCTTTTGGGCCATCTTCAAGTTAACTGTTCATAAATTTAATTGAAAGAAGCCTGAAAGAGATATTACTTCTTTATGAAAAAATAAAAAATTTATCAAAAGAATAAGTTATCACTAAAAAAATGATCTTTAATGATAATTAATAGATTAATTATCATTAAATATGTATTTTCAGAGGCAATTGATACTCTGTATAAATGTCCCTAAAGTTTATAACACATTGTATTCAGCGACAATTAATCAATGTCGTTGAAGGTTGTATCACTCTTTGTGAAGGTACATATTTATTGCCAATAGAAAATATTTTTGTGATAGTGTATTTTGGACATTTGTTAGTTTCACAAAAACTTGATCTGTTATTATGCTGAAAATAGAAGAGAAGAAGAAATATTATAAATTAGTTAACGTGCAATAAAAGATCTCGACAAATTATCTCTATACAAATATTCTAGAAAATGTATAATGGCATACAAAATGTTTATACCTAAGAAAAAACAATCAAAATAATATATGCAAGCAAGAGAGCAATCATTTTGCTTCCTTTAACAAACTTCATCATGAATTTTGTATTACTTATCAAATATTTGTTGTTGTGCGCTCTCAAATATAGCACATCATACAAACAATTTTTCCAAAAGTACATGCAGAAATCCTGTAAAAAGGGACAAAAGAGAATATAAATTTTCAATCTTCCTAACTAGAATTTCGAAGATAATTAAAAAAAAGTCACAAAAATAGCAAAAAAGACATTGCAATAGATACATGAATCACTATAATTCATAGTAAAAAATTAAGCTTCATGATATAGGAGAAAGAAACCTTTGAGAAATGAAATACACTTTATAATAAGCATAAGTAATGTATTTTAATTCGAAAAAAAAAACATACAAATAACAATGACAGACATAAAATTTGTTCACCAAAGAACCAAATGTAATGAATTCAGACCATTTCAACAACGTTATGAGTTGTGCACCTTAAGGTCTAGGAGTCGTAACGTCGCGTTGCAATTGAAATCAATTTGCTTTGTTTATATGAAGAGGCCTGTAGAAAGGAACAAAAGAGAAGATCAATTTTCAATCATCCTTGCTGACACTTTACAGATTTTAAAAAAAAAGGTCACTAAAATAGGAAAAAAATTACAATAGTTAGATGAATCACTATGACTTATAGTAAAGGTGAAGATCAATGAAAACTTTCAAGAATGAAACAAACTTCATAAAAACTCAAGTCATGTATTTGAATTTGACTACCCTATATTGTGGGGAAAAAACTATAAATTATAGTGGCAAGAAATTCCTCTATTTATAGACGACATAAGGTAGTGTGAACAAATATTGATTTTGCCTTACCAGAAATGTCACAACTCTTTGAAAAAGTTACAACTCTTCAGAAAGGTCACAACCTTTCATAAAAGTCATAATTTTTCATAGACATAATACATAAATGTACCCTTTAACTTGGCTTCAAATTACATTTATACCCTTCAAATTTGAATGTGCACAAAATAGACACTTAAACTTGTATAAAGTTAAACAAATAAACACACATGTCATCCTACATGTCATTTTTTGTCCTACGTGGTGTCTTACGTGTATTGTGCCATGTAGGACTCATGTGTTTATTTATTTAAAAGTTGGATAGTTAAAGTAAAGTGTCTATTTGTGCATTATGAAACTTGGAGGTCAAAGTTAAAATTTGAAGTTAAGTTTAGGGTCCAATATATGTATTATGCCTTTTTCATAAAAATCGCAACTCTTCATAAAAGTCACAACTTTTCATAAAAGTCATAAATTTTCATTAAAGTCAAAACTTTTCATGAAAGGGAAGACTAATTTTGAAAATAAATAAATTTTAAAGAAAAATTTTGATTTCTGGTGGCGCCAAATAAGTGGGTCTAAGGTTTTTTTTTTTGTATAAATATATGATAATATATAAATAATTATAAAATTTATATATTTAATTTATCGGTTCAGTTTGATTATTCTTACGATTATTT
This sequence comes from Solanum pennellii, assembly GCF_001406875.1. Lineage (NCBI taxonomy): Eukaryota > Viridiplantae > Streptophyta > Magnoliopsida > Solanales > Solanaceae > Solanum > Solanum pennellii. Next base: position 77,141,747 of record NC_028645.1, read on the forward strand.
TTTTGTAAAATCAAAACCAAACCAGGTGGTATCAATTTTCAAAATTTAAAAATCAAACCTAACCAAACTAAACGAAATATCAATTTTTTTATTGATTTGATTCAAATTACTATTTAATTTGATTGTTAACCATAACCATAAATAATCTTATATATGCTTATAGTAAACTATTACTTCTACATATAGAATTATCATTGGATCACATCTCAAGAAAGGCTAATGTAGTATTTAAAAAAGGGAAAAGGGTCTGATATACCCCTCAACTTTGTCATTTGGAGCTGATATACCCCTCGTTATAAAAGTGGCTCATATATGCCCTTACCGTTATACAAACGGCTCACATATACCCCTGCCGTTACAACATGGCTCACATATACCCTTCATTTAACGGAAGTTAAAAAATTAGTTTTAAATTTATATTTTTTACTTCTAATTTTTTGAAAAAATTATTTAGGGGTATATATGATTCTTCTATCAAAGTTCAAGGTATATATTAATTTTTTTCATACATAAATTATTTTTTGACTTCTTTTATTATAATTATTTGAGTTTCTTATTCTTATTTTGTTTTTTTCTTTCATTCCTTAGTTTGAAGAAAAAAAATTTAAACTATCTTTTTTGTGTGTATTGTAATTTAATTTCGTATTCTAAGAAAGAATTTGGTCATCTACAATAAGTTTTTACAAGAATATTAGTGAAACATAAATAAATTTGATTATCAAAATAATAATTATAAATTAGTCATTAAAACAAAAAAAGTCAAAAAAAATATGTTTGACGAGGATTAAATTTACTCATATGGGATTATATTTTTTAGAAAAAAATAATAAAAATTTATATTAAAATTATTATTTTTTCATTTCCGTTAGAAGAAAAGGGTATATGTGAGCCATTTGTTTACAAGTAGGGGTATATATGAGCCACTTTTATAACGAGAGGTATATCCGCTCTAAATCACAAAGTTAAGGAGTATATCAGACCCTTTTCCCTTTAAAAAATAATAACAATAACTAACTTTTATTTATGAAACATCTCCTACTCTTATAATAATTACTTTATTGAAATTATATCGTTTAGATCAATTACTCTTTATATGAATGAACCTTACTGTTAATTAATAAATAAAATCCTTCTATTCTTTTGGGAAAAAAGAAGTTGGAAAATATAAATTTTTTGCTTTTGCTCCAAAATTATAAAATTTTAAAATAAAAATCTAAAAAAAATTAAAAAAATCTTTTTGATAATTTCATAGTACAAGCTTGGCAAACAGGGTTTAAGAGAGGTTTTAGGGTTTCTTCTGCACTAGTTCTTTTCTTCTTCTTCCTTTTGTTCACAAAATCAGAAAAAAATGAGAGGAATACAGTTATCTTTCAGCAACACCCAAAAGCTTAGATTAGAAAAAGCATTAGCGCAATTGGGATCCTTTTCTTCGAAGCTTAATTCCAATGCCACTGTCATTGTTGCAGACAAAATTCCAGTCGACGAAGATGCTGCCCTCAAGTAAGTAGTTGGGGTTCTTCTATATGAATCATTTGTATCTACTTTACAACCCCTTTTTGTTCAAATTAAGAAAATGGGTGTTGATTTCATTTTTCCGATTTTTGGTATCTGACCCATTTTTGTTTGTTGAATGAAGAGGACATGGGACGTTGGAGATGGGCAATGATGTTGTTGCAAGTGTATGTGGAGTGGTTGAGCGGGTGAATAAGCTTGTTTATGTTAGACCTTTAAGGGCCAGGTTTAGTGTTTAAAGTTTGAATTTTTGCTGATTTTAAGCTTGATTTTAAGGTGAAAAAGGAGTTTTTTTAATGTAGGTATAAGCCGGAGATTGGTGATATTATAGTCGGCCGCGTCATTGAGGTGAGTCTGATTCCCTGCAATGAGTTTCTTGTCAAGTTTGCTCCTTTCATGTTTAGGTGTTTCATTTGCTGCTAGCTCTTATGTCAGTTTCTTCCAAGGTTATTGAAAATTGGTAATCTTTGCTCCTTTTATGTTTAAGTGCTTATAATTAGAAGTTTGATGCTAGTGTATTGACAATTTGTTTCTAGTTGATTGAATCGGTATTTTTGGGTAGTACTGTAGTAGTTAGAAACCTCAATTAAGACGAAAGTCGAAACCTGTTGCAATGGTAAAGTTGCTCTCTTTAGTGACTGGTAGGTCATGAGTTCAAGGCTTGGAATCAACTTATTTTCAATATACCATTTTCCCCTTACCCTGCCTAACCCCGGGAGCATCTTGTTCAAAGTTCACTTAGAAAAATGCAACTCTCTCCTAATGTATCCCCAGGTAATTGTAAGGGAAAGGATAGAGAGTTAAATTATTTCCGTTGCTCTTCAGGTTTTCCTAGTATGATCATAAATTCATAATGGCGGTGGGTTTTTTCATTCTACCATTTGTTAGAGAAATATATTAGCCTTCATATTAATATATGGATAATCTAATAGTGCATGCCTTTGGTGCTGAATTTCAAAGAAAGGGCACTAAGAGAACATAAAGGAAAAGAACACATGTGTCCTCCTTTTTACTTGTCTCCATTTACTTTGGCAAGAAATATTAATGATTTCTTGCGGTTAGATATATATCTAATGATTATTAATATTCTTGATGTACAGGTTGCTCCAAAGAGATGGAGGTTGGAAATTAATTTCAGCCAAGACGCTGTACTAATGCTCTCCTCAATGAATCTTCCAGATGGCATTCAGGTTATTGTTTACAATATCACTAAGCCCATTTGAGCATGATCTCTGAATTGATTTTGGTCCCATGATGTGATGGTTATATTTGCTGGATAATTCACTAGTCAAGATTGTGTAATTTGGAGTCCTTATTGCATCTTGTCTGCATGTAGAGAAACATTTGTAAGGAATCAGTTGAGCAATAAAATCAGGACCTCCTTTATTCTGTGTCACCATATGTACCCACTTGTGACACTGCATATTGAAATCCTAGAGAAAAAAGAGCTGAAAAGATTTTCCTATGGCTGTTTTATATCATTTTTCCAAATTCTTAAGTTTCAACCCCCTCCCCCTCTGTGGCTTAAAGTCCCTAGTCTATTCACTTTAGCAGCAGGGAACCAACTTTGCTCCTCTTTGAAGAAGTCATCTCTTTAACTTCCTTTGGTAACATGAATCGAATAGCCCAATGGATCTATAAGTCCAAGATAGCACGGATTCATATGGCCTACCCCAACTTGTTTGGGATTGAGGCACATTTGTTGTGGACCTGTGGTTGTAAAGGATTCACTTCTGCCTTCCAGAGTAAGATGAACTTTGTCCAGCTTTTAACTCTATGCAGAATCTCATATTTTAAAGAACACTGCTACGTCTCAACATTCAAATAATTAGACCTTCATGGGCAACAAGTTTCTCTCCAATTCCAGTCTCTAAATTTATCATAACAGTACAGTGAATTTATCAAACTAGTATAACTTTTATTATTGTTCAATAAATGAGCCCACTGCCTGAAGCTTGCTTAAAGAGATCTGAAGTTCCCAAGGTATTGAAACTAAAGAGTTAGAAGGGTGACATGTCTATAGAAGTTCGATCTTGACTTGTGACTCGACCTGTAGAGCAGATACAACTTTTGAAGTTTGTCCCCTGAAGCAAATATACACTTCCTTTTCCTTTTTGTTTCCCTGAATTTCTGTCATTATGTTGCATTCTTTTAGGTCTTACTTAGTCATGGTCATAGTCAAACTAAAATTAACTACTTCCTCTTATTCTATGATTCCAGAGGCGGCGAACAGCAGTTGATGAACTCAATATGCGAAGCATATTTGTGGAGAATGATGTCATCTGTGTAAGCTCCCCAGTTCCTTTGACTATTTATCAAATTCTTGAAGCGACCATTTTATGTTTGGCATCCATCTGTGGATTATGATGAATGCAATTATGTCTCGTCTGTCCTTACTATTATATGTGCATGTCATTCTCCTTTTATTTTATTTTATTTTATTTTCTGCAAGTATAGTAATCTAAGCGAAATTGTCCATCTTCAGGCTGAAGTCCGTGGTTTCCAACATGATGGGAGTCTACACCTCCAAGCTAGAAGCCAAAAGTATGGAAAGGTGTGTTTTCATAATTGAAATTAGAACACTAAATTTTGTTTCAGAGTTATTGTTTTGATTATCAGGTTGGAAATAAACACCTCATTTTCTCACCTTTTCCTCCCCCTACCTGTTTGACCATAAAAGCTTTGTGTGGGAGTAGGACTGGGATTCAAATTCAATCTCCACAAGGTGGCGGATATACATTTCTAGCATTCACAAGAGATTTTAGGTAGATGGATTTATGGTTAATTAAAACCATGGATTAAACTTTTCCCATTTAAAAAGCGTAAAATAATTTTGCATAATAGCTGGGATGGAGTTGCTTGCTTGTAGGAAGCAGGAACATGATGTGTCTGATGAAATTTTTGAAGTTAATGTTAATTTTCCACGGTCTAACGAGTTCTCTGTCTTGTCCCGGATTACACTCTAGACGTGAATAGCACTCAATATCACTATCTAGGCGAACCAAATCCTGATATCTTAACCATTAATTTGCCACATTTAATAAATCTATTAAGTACCCTAACAATATGATAATTAATTACAAAGTAATAAGTATCTTCATATATTAATTTGAGCTCTTGACAAAACCCCACACTAGACCGCATATCAGTGTTCAGGAAAGTGAGTGCAGCGGTGAAGCAAAGCGATTCGAGCCTTCTACGCTTCACAGACTAGAATGAGTATGTGAGCGCTTCATCGCTTAAAGCGAGCTCTTCATTGCTTAAAGCGTGAAGCGGGGCGTTATCACTTTTTTCCGCTTCACGCTTCCCTGAACACTGCCGCATATATTTTAAACCATGTCTATATTTCAATGGATTAAAATGAATCTATATGTGAATACAAAGGACAATATTAGTTAAAACCTCATGGTACAAACGGCAGAAGTTTTACCTAAGCAGATGATCTGACCATAAAGTTTGAATAGAGAATACAAAGGACCTTGACATGATCTGCATTAGATTGTTATTTTGCTTTAAATGCTGGCAAGAAGGCCTTTTATATGCTGATATCACCATCACATAGAGCTATACTTTTCAGTTGCTTCTCGTCATGTTACGTCTCTTTTTCTTGGGGTGGTCGGTGGAATGAAATGTTCATTTTTCCCTAAGCTTTGCAATTTTTATTTGTCCCCTTGAATATATTTCAGATTTCAGACATTAATTATCAATTTGTTTGAGAACATATGTTCTGACGTTTTGGTGTTTCTAGTGGTTGAGTTCTTCTGAACAATTCTATTTTTCCTTTTTAATAGCTTGAAAGAGGGAAACTACTCAAAATCCCTCCATATCTAGTGAAAAGGCGTAAACAGCATTTCCACCATCTAGATCAGTATGGAGTTGACTTAATTTTTGGCTGCAATGGATTAATTTGGGTTGGGGAACACGTTGATGTAAAAGATGCCATGGTGGAGGATCAAGTAAATAAGTCCGATCCACAGAACACCCATTCATCAAGCTTACCAGGTTCTAGTGAAGAACCAACTGATACACCATTGGAAAGAAGACAATATATATGCAGGATAGCAAATGCCATCACTGTATTCTCAGCTTTAGGCTTCATGGTTAATTTGGACTCCATAATGGAGACAGTTACCTTGAGCTTATCTTTAAACCTTGGTGTACATGAGATGCTTGAAGCAGAATTCCATGTTCGAGTTGCTGAGCAAGAAGCTGAACGACGGAGCACATCAAAAAGGAGGAGATAGTTTACAACTCATCATCTACATTTGCCTTTCTTGGATTGTCGATTATGCAAAGATAGAAGAGATTAGGAATCTATTAAGCTGAATCGGGTAGCGCTATGTCACCCTTTAATTGAAAAAGATCTGTAAAAGAGTTTCCTTCTGAATATCCCCTTAAATTCACACTTTTGATTTATGTGCATTAGTAAGGAATGTGCAGCTGAAGATCAATGTTTTTCTTCCCAACAATGAAATTTTTCTTATGTTTTCACTTGCCTGTATTGCTGGTCTTTTTACTTGTTAGTGTCTAATGTTTTTCAGCTTGGAAAGTGAAAGCAATATTCCAGTAAGTGTTATTTTTGGCTAGTCTCGTGTACATTTTTTTCTCAATTTTTGGATGGATCTCAGTGATTTGGTAGCATTTTGAATCAAAAAAATTTCAAATTGGCCACTACATTTTTTTCTCAATTTTTGGATGGATCTCAGTGATTTGGTAGCATTTTGAATCAAAAAAATTTAAATTGGCCACTGTAATTTAGACTAAAGCAAAACGAACAAGTTGACCAAACCTGAAGGATTTGCCCTATCATATATATATCATTGGAGTTTTTTTTTTTTTTTTTTGAATTATTATTTCAAAAAAATTCAAGGTAAGTTGAGGTGCTTTATATTATTCACTTACTCCATAAAGGTATAATGCAAGGAGTTGTAACTTGCAAGCCTCCTGAAGTTTACAAAGGCAAAGGTGTATAATGTACATTGGTGAAGTGGTTAAAAAGAAATAGGGAAATAAATCAAAGTGACAAACTTGGTTCATGACTTCTTTCTTATGGTTGTGTTTGGTTTGAACGAAAATATTTTCCGATTTGGACAAAAGTTTTGAAAAATGTTTCCAGATCAACTAATTTTTCTCAAAATTAAGGAAAGTGACTTCCCTTCAAAAGTTAAGAAAAACATTTTCCTTCATACCAAACACACTGTTAGGCTTTATTCTTTTCTTTGATCATAGAAATGTCCTTAGAGCATGTCTACTCAATAAAATTAGCAGCCTAAAGTCACTTTTTTTTATAAAACCTTCAAATTTTTCAATAAAATTTATATATATATATATATATACATACATATATATATATATATATACAAAAAGATAAGTGTTGTCTTTTTCTTTATTCTTTTATTTGAGAAAACAAATTGCTCATATTATGATAAAACAAAGTTGTGTTTGGACATGTATAGAGAAAAAATATTAGATAAATTGATAATCTCAAAACTCATCTTGAACGTACAAATAGCTCCAAAGCAAGTATCCAACACTAAATGTACAACAATTAACTAAAATAAGACAAATTGCTCTTCGAGTATCTGAGATACTTTGTTTATTTTCAGTGGAGGACAAGCCACTCAGTTCATGAATGCATCATCATGTTCTCAACATGCTTCTAAGAATCACTTGCTTGTTGTAAAATTAAACATCATATATTTGAGATTAAAAGTGATATTGATATAATTGGACAAATATCTTCTCAAAGCCAACAAAATTCACTGACACACTGAGAGCAACAAAGAAGAATTGTTGTGTTTTAATACATGACATGAAGCAACTGGTCCATCATATTGACACTAGTTACTCTATAACTGAAGATCAACCAACCAACCAACCAACCAGTCCAGTCTCTGGTGCAAACTTCACTACCCCTCCTGATAATAACTACAAACCCATTGTATCCCACTGGAGGGGTTTGGGGAGGGTGGAGTGTATGGAAACCTTAACCACTACCTTGAGAAGGTAAAGACTATCCCTCCTGATGAATTTCGAGAGTTCAAAGTATAGAGCCTAAAACACTTTGTCACTCTGCTATTCTTCAAGCTATCCCAGTCAATTTAACGGTTATCAAATCAGGCGAAATCCCATTGTTCAGAACGCACTCATGTTGAAAATAATTCCATAATTAGTAGTATAAGGATTTGCCTGGTAGTCATAATCAGATTGTAGTAACACTAAGCTCAGGTTTTACCATTATCTTGACAGGTTTCCCGAGCTTCGATTTATCTTCCATTCGAGCAATTTCAAGAGCCCTCTCACAAATAGGATATCCCTGATCATCCCATGACTCCAGTATTATGCCAGAACCAATACAAGTCCTTCCATCGTAAAAGGCCGCAAATTGTCCGGCTGCCAAACCCTGATCATCTCCAGATAACCGGACAACTGCAACTTCCTGGCCATGTTGATCAACTTCCATGACCAAGCTGCAGTTGTAAAACCCGGGACCATGACGAACCTAAAGAACAATTGAAAATGAGCATTTGCTTGTACACCAACACCTATCACTCTGAAATTCCAGTGTTACCAAGCTCACAATGCAAAACTTAAAATATGACAGTGCTCCCAGAATAAAATAATCAGGCTACAGAACGAAAGTACAAGAAAGTCAACTGTATTTCACTTGTGAGCCATGTCATGTACATATTAACGTTTGTTCTTAACCTAAGCTCATCTTTGACATTCTTAGATATGTAAAAGGTGTCATTCAGATGTTCAAAATAAGAAGTTCAATGGGGAGAAAAGGAAACATTTACCTTGCATTGAAGCTCATCGATTTGTTTAGGAAATAAACCACTGAGCCATTTCAAGGATCCAACGCGAAATAACCGTCTTTTCTTGTCAACAGAGAAATAGTTTCTTGATACGTAGACAACATTATTTTTAGTATCCTTCTCCACAACATACCTACAAAATAAGGAAGATCTCTAATTAGTTCATTTAAAGATATATGAAAAAGATTGACTCATTTGGATTGATGAGACTAATTGCCAAGTCCTAAAATGTCATGAAGGCCAGGACTATAAGATGACAATGCAAGCATTTTGTTATCTGTTTACTGTGGATTATTGCAACGATCATCTTGTTGAAGATCAAGTATCCATGAGCAGTAGGCAGTAATAACACCATAAAAACAGTTAACTATAAGATAATCAAACTGCTTAACCTCTTGAGACCACAGATAGTACATATACTAAGAAAGAGCTCATAGCATACCAGGGCCCTCCAGGAAGACGTAAACCTTGGCGCTGGCCAATAGTATAGAACCAAAAACCACGGTGGTTTCCAAGATAATCTCCATTCTCTGCTTCCAATATAATACCTTCTGATTCTCCAATGTGTCTAGCAACAAATTCACTGAATTTTATCTGAAATTCCAAATGGAACTGACACTAAGATCTTAGGGGGAAAACTGAACTTTTACCAAAAATTAGAACAAATCTTAATCCTTATGGAGAAGAGTGCAAAATCTAACAAAATTAAGAAAGGATATAGCTACAAGATGAGTCTATGGCTAAAACTTTTGTTGTGTAGACCTTCTATGCAGAAGATGAAGTTTTGAATATAGAGCTGATCATGGTTATGAAATTACTTATATGACTTGTACTGGTGGATGGAAACTATGAACCTCTACACTCTTCATACCATGTTGCACTGGCAGATTGATATGAAATGGTCTTAAATATAGCAAAAACATTGTAAATCACTAAATCCCACCCACTTTTCATAGACAAGTTTGAACAATTACCGTCTGCCACAACTAATCTGGAAAACTCATACATTATTATTTAGCAAATGATACCCATGTAACATGGTTAAGAGGTCTAATTAACTGATTACAGCTTACCAGCGGAATAGTTAAATGATTTAGTAAATAACTTATTTGAGTTACTCCATGAGAATGACATAGGTTTGCCAAACAACACCTTATACCAAAAAAACAAATGTAGCTGAGGAATGTGCTGGTAAAACAGACCTTGCCGAGAAAACATATTCCTTGTGAATCCTTCCTTTCTTGGTTTGGTAGATTAAATGACTTAGCAAGCATGCGAACTTCATCCTGCATATATGTGATGAAAGATCAAGAGTAATTCAACCTCAATGAAGAGTTGAACTATTTCAAACGATCACATCCAAGAAGGAAGGAGGGTGAAGACAGATTCACTCTCTACGATTTAATATTTGATTTTAAAAATATACATTGTAACGAAGATAAGTGCAAAGACAACAGCCTCACCTCACCTTTTGAATACATCCAAGTGGGAAAGTAAGTCGTTTAAGCTGAGCCTGTGAGAGATGAGAAAGGAAGTAGGTTTGGTCCTTGACCTGAAACAGCACCACTGCAGACATAAGAAATCAGCCAAATTGACCCAACCGAATGAAAAGGCTCGGGGATAAGGACCTGAACTTCCAAAATACATAAAAAATGAATATTAAAAGTGGCATTTCAAATAATGTCACTCATATATTGTTTAATGTTACTGTTATATAGAATAAGATATGAGCATTATGCCACGAATAGGCAGGAGATTTGAAGAGTCATCCAATCCAAGTTTTCAACAGAAAGTGGAGGACACCACTTGCACAGCATGCTACTCTCACAAACTTAGGGGTGTCAAATAGGAATGTCTGGCTAAAGTTAGGCCGGTCAAAAAGAGTTGAGTCAATGATTGGCTCATGATCCATCCCGTCCGAAATTCACTTGAATCGAGATGGATTGGACATTTGGTCAATTTGGGAAAAATGAAAAGATCATTGCCCAACCTGCCCAAGTCGGACCAATTTTTCATTTGTTTGATTTTTTCACCAAATCAAAAAAGTTTTTTCTTTGTTTACAGGAGAAATTCTGTGGAAGTGTACATATCAAACCAAAAATATATTCCAATTACTTGTATACCCTTGCAATGCTTCTGGTACACATAGGAAAAGGTGTAAGATGTAAAACTCTCAGTAAATCAGGAATTGAAGTGTGGCAAATTAAACCATTTCTTCTGTATCAAAAGATGATGAACTCCTAGTTAACCATCATTCTTGGAGCAGTATTGATACTACATATGAACCTTCAACAGAAAAATATATTTGCTTTGGTTGTTTTATTTATCTGTTATTAAGCATAATTTCGAGATCTACATTACAATTTCATTATGAGATAAATCTTAAGACACTTCATCACATCTACTATATTTTTCAAGATAAGAACCAAATGTAAAATATCTCAAGGAACATACCAAACTTACCTGAAAGAATTATACAGACAATCGTGAAAGACGTTGATCATAAGTTCAAAGAAGATATCTTGGTTAAAAGCAACGGGGGCTAGGTGGGTTAGGAAGGTGTTAAATCAAACTTTGTATCCTCAACTGCTAAATGTCTGTCTCTTACAAAAAGAACTTCTTTTGATGGGACTATAATGTTTAATTCCCAACCATGTATATCTATAAGTCATTTCCCATATGTTCTTCATTTTACCTACAGTGAAGCAAGACTCTTCCACACCACTCTCATCTTCAAGATCTCCCCTTCTCAAGTGAACATATCAAACTTTACAAAAGAAAATAGGGTAAGAGGCTCTAAGAAACATGTATGAATATAAAAACACACCATATCTTTTGACAATTCCAAGATAGAAGGTTCGTCCAGCTGCTCAGTAGATGCATGGGCAATCTTTGCATAATGTCCCGAAGCAACAAAGTCAAATTCCATTCCACTAATGGCATCCATAAAAGCACCTGAAAATAAATTTTTCACTATCACGCTAACGAAACTAAAGAATAGTGGATTGCTTTTCATATAACATGACTGACCAAATTTTATCCTAGTATTACAAAGGACATCTGGATTTGGAGTCCTGCCACATTTGTACTCCTCAATGATATATGACACCTAAACATGGAAAACTTACTAATCAAAACAAACTAATATTATGACGGAGCTTTCATCAATAGCCCCCAGATTATCTTTATATTGCATCACATAAAGAAACATTAGTATAAAAACCCAATCTAAGGTTAAAAAAAAAGATTCATGAGGCAAGGGCGCAAGACTGGAAAATGTGTAATCAAAGCAGCCGAAAAGTAAGCCGAAACTTACCACATTATTCCAATATTCATCAGTCAAATGGACAACTTCCAATGGTACATCAACCTGAGAAGTCAGAAAACAAATGTTGTGGAAACTTAATTGGAAATATCAAACTAACTAATGCAAGGGACCCCCCTCCGCCCCACCCCCATCCCCAATAATAGGAATCATCAACGTGAAAAGAGCTTGTCGAAACATAACTTTAACATGAAAAGAGCATGTGGAAACATAATATCAACCTGAAAAGCGCTTGTGGAACTGGAAACATAGTGAGCAATATCTATCAGATTACTAATGCAACACCAGGAAAAAGAAACAATCACCCACAATCTGGATTATGTGCAAAAGGTAAAGCATGTCATGTCCGAAAATGCTTCCAATTTAATCCTATAAACTATTTGGTATGGCTACCCTTTTCCCTTTTTCCACAGCCAGGCCAGGAAGTTGTATAAGCTTGTCCATTAACAATAGATTTAATTCTCCACTGGCCTTTAGAAACCGTGTGGATTGTCTTGAAAAAAGTAGTTTTTAAAAAGTAACTTTATAAAGTCAAACTTAAATGACTTTTAAGTTAAAAATAAAAAGTAGGGAGAGTCCTACTTTTGACTTTTAACTTATTTTAAGTTATTTTTAAATTTGTCAAAAACTCAAAAGATAAAATGACTTACAAGTAGGTTTGACCAACTTTTAAGCCAATACAAACAGGCTAATTAACAAGTCTTGCAAAGTTGATGGATCTATCCCTCAACCCACCCAAAAAAATAATAACAATAATAAAAAGAAACTAACAATTTATGCAGTAAGTAACAAGCATTTAGCAGAAATTTAACCTAAATCAGTCAGAGCTATCACCGCAGAGATGACTCTATGTCTACCAGGTATCAAATTTTCTTCCAGATCAATACATGAAAAGAGAAAATAACCAAGGAAAAGAGAGTGACCTGGTCACAAACACCCTTCGCATATTTCAAGTCATCCTCCCATGGGCATTCAGACCAGTAGTTCTCGAAGTCTTCCTACAAAAGAAAAGGCAATACACTTGATAATTGTTCAACACTGCTTGAAACTAAAAAGATTAAGGGCTCATTTTGTTTAAGATATAAGGCAAACCCACCTCGGTATAAATTTCTCATAGCTAACATAGTGTGAGCCAGCAACATTAAATTCTCATAATTAATTTAATCTTTCATAACTTCTACAACATTTGATTCTGAATTAATAAGTACATTTGATTTCTGGTACTAAATCATGTATAACTAATTGGCATAATTTATCTGAGAATCAAGGTACAATTTAGTTTACGAAAGCTTGTCCAAGTAAAAATCTAACACTGGTCGCTAACAAAATACAGTACTCGCACTTATTTGATCTATCTATACGGACAGAGAAAGAGGGAATAGTAGTAAACAACCCATATTCTTCGACTCTGCATGGCAACACTAATACTAATTGATATGGGGCAGTAGTAAAATTACGTACTTGAAACCAAATCTTGAGATAGAAAGCAGTGCAGGAATGTCCAGCAGCATGAAGTAGACGAAGAGCCACGCTGCTATCAACGCCACCACTAACCAAAACCGCCACTTTGAGAGGGTTCTTGTGAGGCATCGAGCAAGATAAGTATGTGGGATCGATTCTTTCATCACCATAGTTCCTGATTGGGGATGAAACTGCAAGGGGTTTCAGCGAAAACAGTCGTGTTGCAGTAGTTGTAATCTTTCTTGGCTGAGAGAAAACCTGGATAAGGGGCTTCTGGAAAGGGTAAAGGGAGAACAAGTGCGCATATCGAAAGGGAAGAGGAATTGTTGACATGGTTGCCCTTAGCATTTCTGTTTATTTGGGGAGTCAGGCCTCTGAAATTCTGTTTTGCATACGCCTGAAGAGCCCGAAGATATGATAAGAAATAATATTTTACTAATTTACCCTTACCTCTCTTCATAAATATGGCTAAACAAATTTTATGGGCATTTAAACAATAATAAGTTAATAACATCAACCAATAATCACACTCTTCAAATTTATAGTTTTTATGTTATGTCACTATAATCAAACGAAACAACTAATATTAAGGCAAAAATGTGAAAAAAATTAATTAACTATCTCTTTCGGGGAAAATGGCAAGTACTTCGAGATAAATATTTATATGAATTTTAACAACTAATATGGGAAAAGGGAGCAATATTTTTACAAGACATGAAATCTTTAAGTTTAGAAGAAACATTAGATAGTTATGTTATTATATATATTGGGAGGTTGACTCAGCTTAGTAAGATGTTAGCCATGTATTTACAATTCATTGTCTTGGATTTTGTTGTAAGATACTTTATTTATGAATGTAAGAATTTGAGTAGTTTAATTCAAGGTCTAAATAGTTTATTTACTAATATAAGGATTTGAGTAGTGTAATTTAAGGTCTAAATACTTCTAACGTTAAGAAAGAAGAATATATTTTTTTTAACTTCAACATTTTTCAAGTAAAATTCAGATCTTAATCCACTATCAAGTTCTTTTAAAAAATAGGGGTGGACATTGTTGGTCAGGCTCAATTTGGTTCGGTTTAATCGAGAAAAACATAGTAGCTGTGTAACATTCAGCTGCAGCAGCCGAGAACATAGCATTTGTGCAAAACTATGCAATTATCAATATGCAGCAAATAGTAAAAACTACATGACAATCAAGTTTGAAAGAGCCAAAATGCATATCACAATTCTAAATATCTCTAGCAATAATAGCTAAACAAAGAAACACTTCATACACGATGTACCTAAAAAGCTAATTTTTCTAAGGACTCAAAACACTATATTTTAAGCAAAAATGGATCTAAAACTTCTAATAAATAGTCAACACCGACAGATGAAAAGCAGGAATCGAATTCATGGTTTCAAGCCTTCAGCCAGCAGAAAATTTCAATAGCTTTAACATGGAGTTCAAAAACTTCAAATACAGAGAAAATAACCGAAATTTCTTCTTGAACAAGCACAAATAAAGCTTCGAACTAGTATCAATTCAATTCAGTCGAGTTCTTTTCAAGAAATTTCAACATATTTAATATTTTTCTTAATCTTCAATTGATTCTTTTTATAAATAAAAAAGAGGGCTCTTACCTGACACGAAGATGAACAGCGGCAGACGGCAGACGGCAGGCGGCAGGCATCGGCTCTGTCTCCCCAGACGCTATCGAGTAATGTCCGGTAGACTGAGGCTTGCTCTTTTCATTGTTAACCTTAATACTTATCTGTATAAGATTTTCAGTTAAAAAAAAATTGATTGAAAATCTTTTTAAAATAAAATATAATAGAAGAAGAAGAAAGAAAGAATTTTTTTTTGCCCTCATTAATTTTCATTAATATTAAATGTAATATGTTATTTAAAACACAAAATGATTACGATGATTCATTTTTCGACATTTAAATATGTATTGATTTATATATTTATAAGCACAATAAACATACAATTCAAATAAATATTAATTTTTAAATATTAAAATTATAATTTAATAAAATAAATTTATTATTAAATAAAAAATAAAACATTTGTATTTGCAAGTGACGGTGGAGAAGGTTTGTTCTAATGTTAGTAGTGGTCATGATTTATGTTATTGGTTAATAGTGATGATGGTCAAAGTTGTAAAGTAGCTGATTGGTGTAACAGTAGTAGTTGGTGGGATAGTGGTAATTGGTGGTGGTAGCGATAGTGATGATTGTGATAATGAAGTTGATTAATATTAGTGGTTTACGGTGTTTATAGTGATGCTGAAGAATGTGTGGTGATAATTAGCAATAATGCTAGTTGGAATGATGAATGTGATTAATAGCAGAGATTGACCGCAATGACGGTAGTAAATGATGAAACGGTAGAGGTCATCGTGATAATGATAATAGTGGTGATAGACTGATAGCAGTAGATATAATTATAAGGATGAAGATAGTGAGTGTGTTGGCGATCAATTGTAATGGTGGCAGTCATGATGATTGTTAGTTATGACAGTTGTTTAGGACTGTAATAGTGAAGGTATTGTGTTAGCGAAGATGGTTAGTGGTGGTGACTAGTAATAGCGGATGGAATGAGGTGAAAATTATCTACGTAAAGGCACTTCTTAAGGATATCAAGACTTTGCTCAATATCTTAATAGTTAGTCCTATTCAAATCAGATTAGTAATTAAATCTTAATTTACATGATTGCACTTATGAGCATCTTGTGAAACTTTAGTAGGTGCTTTATTTTTCTTTAACTTGTTGACTTTTACTTTAAGTCTTTTACCAGCTTCTTGACTCATGAGGTTAATGTAATGACCTCCTTGTTTCTTAAGTCTTGACTCCTTTTGAGTAAGCATACTGGACAATTCAGTAACATCCCACTTATCCTTAATAGTGTTATAATTAATTTGGAATTGTCCATACTCAAGAGTCAATGAGTTCAGAATAAACTGAACCAAGAAGGTGTCATCCACTTTCATCCCCAAGGTCCAAAGTCTTGTTGCAATGTAAGTCATCTCAATGATATGATTTTGCATACTACACGACCCATCAAACTTCATAGTCGTCAGTTCGACCATTAGTGTACCAGCACGAGACTTATCAGCAGAACGAAAATGTTCTTCCACAAACTTCAGATTTTCCTTGGCATTTTCTGTTTGTAGAAGAGTACTTTTAATGTTATTAACAACAATCATTCGCATGAACATAAAGCTTAATCTATTAGAGCGTTCTCATGATTTATGAAAAGATTTCTCATCCTCACTGTTTTTATCAGTAATGGCAGTAGGTTTGTCATTTAGTTCAATCCATTGAACATAGTAACAAAAGAATCATGCGAATGAAAAGAACTAACTGCAAATAAATACATGCTCACGCATAAAAAAATAATGTGAATTCAGTAAAACGATAAAAGTATATCGTAATTCTCCGTTGGTTAGATACTACAACACACTTTCATAATTTAGATGTCATTTTAAAATTATTAATAGTAGCTGAATAATTTTAACCAAACATATACGACATCTTTCGATATACAATATATGATTTGATTGAAAATATTAATTTATCTCATAATTTTCACTATTCGTAGAATGATAGATTTACCTTTGGGTAAAAAAATTTTTAAGTTCTAGCAATAGTGAAAGTCAATTTATCTATTTATTTTTTCAAAATAGGCATTTAATTGACTTTCATAGATAAACGATAATTTTATGAGTGCATATTTTCTTAACCATACTAGTTTGGCCACTTTGGTGACTAACAAGCTATATGAATACAATGCATACATAATCTCATAAAATTTTGTGCATGTAAATAATTTTAAACATTTTAGTTTGACCAATTTGAACTAACAAACTATAAAAAAATAATACATGCATTAAGTGATCATAAACATGATATGTGTAGACGTTATTTTCTCTAGTTTAGACACTTTGGTTGACTAACAAATTATATAATACAAAACACACATAACATCATAAAATTTTGTGCATGTGAATAAATTTAAACATTTTAGTTTGGTCACTTTGGTGAATAACAAACTATAGAAACATAATACATGCATCAAGTGATCATAAACATGAATGTGTAGTCGTTAATTTTCTCTAGCCTAATCTATTTGGTGACTAACAAACTATATAAATACATTATAACATAATATCATAAAATTTTGTGCATTTGGATGATTTTAAACATTTTAGTTTGCCACTTTGGTGACTATAACAAACTATAGAAACATAACACATGCATCAAGTGATCATAAATATTATATGTTTAGACATTAATTTCTCTAATATTGATCACTTCGATGACTAACAAACTATATTGCACTAAGTACACACATATTATTTATTGCTTAATATAATGATCACTTTAATTTGTTACACAATCTAAAAACAAATATAATTATTACATTATGGAAAGATTAAAAAAATAGAATTTGTGCAATCTAAAAGTAAAACATAATTAATTACATGGATAAATTGCTCAAAACAATAAAAAAATAATTGGCAGAAATTCTTCAGACATGCACATGACTTTATATATCCTAAGGTTTTTGACCAATTTTCAATTATAAATTAGGAGTACTCATTATTTATTTAATTAGTTAAGGGCTAAAAGTTTGCATAGACTTTTATGTCTTAAACCATAATTTTCCATGTACAAAAGCTTAAGAGACGGTAATGTTACATTGTCATGTCATTTTTTTTTAATTTCGTTATATTAAAATTATTTCATATATATATATATATATATATATATATATATATATATAAAGATTATTCATTCAAACACTCTAGGCTCGGATGTCAAATGTAAGTTTAAATACTTTAATAACATAATATCAGAATCTTGAACATGATAATTTTACATAGAGATCGTTAGGTAATACCTTATGAGGAACACACCACCACAGAGAAAAGCGGAAGCGTTAGTCGTAAATTGGTTTCTACCTTCTTGCTAACTTTATGTTACCACAACCGTCAGCGATGAAATTATTGTACAGAATAATGGTGACCCTAATGGGTGGAGGGAGGATCAATTTATAGAGGTTATGATTTAATCTGGTACGTCTATCAAATAACCAATATACGTACTAGATCTATTCCTTATTAAATACTATTTATGATATTTATTTGCCATAAGTAAGAAATAATTAATAATAAATAATAATAATTCTTACACCTATCTCCCAAATAAGCTAAAAGTGTTGAACTTGTTTATAGTAACTAACTTGAGGGAGAGTATTAAAGACATATGAGTTAGTGATATTTATATGAATATGCATAACAATGAAGATGATTATTTTGTTAATCACTATTAAAACCTAAAAGTAGTTAGTGGAGATAAAGTGATTCTTTGACGGTGATGGTTGGGTTGCCCATAGGAGGGTATTGTATATAAGACATTTTCGATACTCAACATTAAATTTATAGATTCATTATATTTTGCTTCTGATAATGAAACCTTTCGTTCTAAAGGTTCACATTGCGTTTAAGGTATTTCATCACCCACCTTCTGTATAACTTCATTCCTGAGCATATCCATATTAGTATGTCCACATATTCAAGCATCGTTATCCTTTTTACATTCATCTTTTGAACATAAATGTTGTTAACTAGCCAACATTCTGCCCAATACAATGATGTCAATCTAATTACCATTCTATGAAATTCGCCTTTATGTCCATGCGACATATTATTATCAGGCCGAATTCATAAACAAATCCCTGAACTTGTTGAGTTTTTTCCTTTAAGTACTTCAACTACATCATTTTCCTATTGAATCATTAAACCACCCATAATTTGTTCCTTTTAAACATTGTTGGCTGATTTTGATCGACTTTTCTATTGTAAATGCCTTCAATTGTGTTCGTATGGTAATGATTTTGATTGAAGGAATGAAGACAAACTGTGTGTTAGTCTCATTTGCTTTATAATGTGTTCAAATGACTTGAAGTAAAACACAATTATTTTCGAATATTTTCACTATCAACTCAACTAATGAGTTCTGGAACAACATATGTGTCCTCTATTAATACCCCTCACAAAATCTGGTTACACATCAACCAATGGTGTTTTAAAGGAACAAATTATGGATTGTTCAATGATTCAATAGGAAAATAGCATAGTTGAGTTACCTGAGGAGAAAAATCCAACAAATTTAGAGATCTAGTGTCACGACCCAAAACCGGGGTCGCGACTGGCACCCACAATTTCCCTCCTATGTGAGCGAACCAACCAATCTAACCCTTATCATTTTAACATATATCAACAGAAAATAATGCGGAAGACTTAAACTCATTAAATAACACAAATCAACATCTATTAATTCCCCAAAATCTGGAAGTCATCATCACAAGAA
>NC_028645.1:77166804-77169259 GCF_001406875.1 Solanum pennellii
GACGGTCCGTCACAATGGTCGTCGCAACCCCCCAAAATCCAGGTGGACTGTGACGGCCCGTCACACCTGTGACGGTCCGTCCTGCACCTCCGTCCTGACGGTCAGAGACTCGTTTCCCGTACCAATTTCTCAAGAGTTGAAGTGTTTTGCAACGGGAGCTTACGACGACTCGTCGTGGATGTGACGGCACGTCCTGCAGGTCCGTCACCGATTACAGAGAGTCGATTTTCAGTACCCAATTTCAGAATTTCTAAGTATGCTGAAACGAGACATCTGTGACGGGCCGTCGTGCCTATGACGGTCCGTCGTGATGTCCGTAATCTTAGCCAGTTTTTCCAGAAATAAATCTGCTGCTCAAAACGACTAAACAGGTCGTTACATCTAGTTATGTATTTGACATTTTTATCACATGGTATACGGATGCGAGCCTCCATTTCATCACTTCACTAAAATATAATATGCGACATCATCATTAAATCTTCTCACCTTCACTAGTTATGTACCTAAGATACTAGAAACTTTAATTCATAAGCATTAATAGGGGCATCATCTTCACACCCTTTCTCTTATAAAAAAAGGGAAAACGATCTGATATACCTCTCAACTTTTTTATTTGGAGCTAATATATCCCTCGTTATGAAAGTGACTCATATATACCCTTACTGCTATACAAACAGCTCACATATACTCCTTGCTGTGAAAGTGACTCATATATGCCCTTACTGTTATACAAACGGCTCACATATACTCCTGCTGTGCAAAATGGCTCACATATACCCTTCATTTAACGAAAGTTAAAAAAATTAGTTTTAAATTTATATTTATTACTTCTAATTTTTAAAAAAAAAAATTATTTAGGGGTATTTATGATTCTTCTATCAAAGTTCAATGTATATTTTAATTTTTTCATACATAAATTATTTTTTGACTTCTTTTTTTATAATTATTTGAGTTTCTTATTCTTATTTTATTTATTTTTTTCATTCCTTAGTTTAAAGAAAAAAAATTTAAACTATTTTTTTGTCTATATTTGTAATTTGATTTTTGTATTAGAAGAAAAAAATTTGGTCCATCTATAATAAGTTTACAAGAATATTAGTGAAACATAAATAAATTTGATTATCAAAATAATAATTCTAAATTTGTCATTGATAATAACAAAAAATATGTTTGACGAGGATTAAATTTACTCATAGGGGATTATATTTTTTAGAAAATAATAATAATAAATTAGATTAAAATTATTTTTTTTTCATTTTCGTTAGAGGAAAAGGGTATATGTGAGCCATTTGTTTATAAGTAGGGGTATATATGAATCACTTTTATAACAAGGGTATATCAGCTCTAAATGACAAAGTTGATGGGTATATCAGACCCTTTTTTCTAAAAAAAATATAAAACTAATTTTATTTTATAAAAAGTTATAAAACTAAATCTCCATTTAAATTGTGATTGAATTAACTTTATTATAAAAAAACTTACTAGTATATTTATTTCCAAATTCAATTACAATTTATTTTTCCAAACATGCCCTTAATAGTTAAGAAATCACCACACACACACACACACACACACACACACACACACACACACACACACACACACACACACACACACACACACACATATATATATATATATATATAACTAAGAAGATAACCTTAGGTCCGGCGTCACACCACTACAAATCAAAATTCTCTTTTAATTTATTGATTTCCAAAACTAACCTTTCCCTTTCATCAAAAGTTGTAACTTTTATGAAAAATTGTGACTTTAATGAAGAGTTGTTACTTTTATGAATAGTTACTTTTATGAATAGTTGCTATTTTAACGAAAAATTGCGACTTTAATGAAGAGTTGTGACTTTAAGGAAGTTGTAACTTTTATGAAAGTTTGTGACCTTTTCGAATAGTTGTAATCTCTTCGATAAAGTACAACAAATATTTGTTCACATTATCCTTTGTTGTCTATAAATAAAGAAATTTCCTCTTATTTTAAAACAACTAAAATTCTGAATCTCTTCTTCTTCACAATTAAATATTTGTGTACTTTTCTCTTGTTGAATGACTCGTTTACACAATTGTTATGTTATAGGTCCTGATATGTATTTTTACGGTCATTAATTTATGCTTATGTTATTAAGGATAAATGATAAGATGCAATAATTTTTATTTTCCTTTACATTATTAAGTCTAGTTACTACGTAGTTTTATTTGTAAGATAATATAGTGTTTTAGTTTTAATGACTTACAAATTTTAATTATTGTTTTATAAACTCCATGATACTATTAAATTCGCGAGCAAGCGCGAAAAATTTTACTAGTTTAAAATTAATTCTTTCATAACAAAATCAAATTGCTCATATTTTTTTGTAGTAATTAAATATTAATAAATTGTAATATGAAATTATTACATCAAAGTTTTCTATTTGTTAAAAATCATATATATATATATA
>NC_028645.1:77169995-77178941 GCF_001406875.1 Solanum pennellii
TATATATATATATATATATATATATATATATATATAAAAGAGAACCCCAGGCCCGCCTACATGGCGCCATCACAAACAAGGATTCGCCTTTAAATTTATTTATTACCAAAACTAGCCTTTCCCTTTCATGAAAAATTGTGAATTTTATGAAAAGTTGTGAATTTATGAAAAATTGCGACTTTTATAAAAAGTTGCGACCTTTAGGAAGAGTTACAACTTTTATGAAGAGTTGTCATTTTATGAAAAGTTGTGACTTGTATGTAAGGTTGTGACATTTACGAGGGGTTGTAACTTTTCCAAAGAGTTGTGACCTTCACTTTGTTTAATAAAAATAGAGAAATTTTCTGTCACTATTATTTTTAGGTTTTTTCTTTCTTTATAGGGTAGTCGAATTCAATTACATTAATTATGCTTCTTATGATGTTTGTTTCATTCGTTAAAGTTTTCTTCCTCCTACTTCATGAAGATTAATCTTTACTATATGTCATAGTTATTCATGTAACTATGACAATTTCATTTTACTGTTTTAGTGACCTTTTATAAACTCTGTAAAAAATTTCAGCAAGGATGATTGAATATCGATTTTTTCTTTCTTCCCTTCGTACATGCTTCTTCATATGAACAAAGAAAATTGATTTTAATCGCAATGTGACATTACTACTCTTGCACCTCTCAGTCCACAATTCATAAAACTGTTGAAATGGTTCAATTTATTATATTTAGTTCTTTAATAATAAAATACTTATTTTTGCCACTATTATCTGTAGGATTTTTTCGGTATAGGGTGTTGAATTTAAATACATTACTAAGGTTCTTATGAAGTGTGTTTCATTCCTCAAAGTTTTCTTCCTTTTATCTAATGAAGCTTATTCTTTTACAGTAAGTCAAAGTAATTGATGTATCTATTGCATTTCTTTTTTCTATATTGATGTCTTTTTATTTTAACTCAGTTAAAAATTCAAATGAGCATGATTGAAAATGTATCTTCTACTTTGTCTCTTTCTATAGTTTTATTCATATACTTTTTGGGAAGATTTCTTGTGATTATGCTATATGTGATAACTAATATGCAACAAAGTTGATGTTTGATAATAGAAACAAATAGATTCCGCTATTATTTGCTACAATAGTATATTATTTTGATTGCTCATTCTTAGGTACAAACATTTTATCTACCATTGCACCCTTTCTAGAATATTAGCATAGAGACAATTAGTTCACTTCTTTTATCGCAAATTAACTAATTTGTCATATTTCTTCATCGCTTCTTTTTAGGCATAATAAGAGATCAAGTTTTCTTGAAACTAACAACTGTATAAAATACACTAAAAAAATAGTTTTTATCGACAATGAATATGCACAGTAACGAAGAGTGTTAGAGTCTTTACCTGCAATTAATTGTCATTAGATTTAGTGTTGCTATGAACTTTTTCTCGGAACACTTATATCGTTAAAGATCATTTTTGCGGTAATGATAACTCTTTCTTTTAATAAAAGTTTTTTTTTGCTTTTTTTGATAAAGAAGTAATAACTCTTTGTTTTGCCTTCTTTCGATTGAATTTGTGAACTGTAAACTTGGATAAAGACCAACATACATCTTTTTGAAAAATATGTTCACCAACATGTGCTTTTCCTCTTGATTGTTAGTAAAATAATGTTGTCTTTATTTATTATTTGTGGATATTTATGAGTTCAAGCACTCAGAAAATTATGCTTTGAGATTTTAATATGTTTGTGTAAAAATATTTTGTTTAGGATATCTAGTTATGAATGATGTCGCCTATTACTTAGTTGATAATTACTTTAATTCTTTGTAACTGCTTAATATAACCATCACAATAACTATGGTTCAATTCAAAATAAGGTTGATTGGTGATATGAAACCTAAGCAATAGTAATGACTATTCCGAGACGATAAGGAAAAACATATATGCTACTAACAATTTTAGGTCATAATAAAGGAGTCGAAGGTCCTCCATTTGAATTAGTTAATTATATTCTTGTATGAACGTGATATTCCATTTTACTTGGGAGTGTTTTGTTGTTCGAGACTTTTTGATCTCTTCTTTAATGTGTGATGTTGTTCTTTATAAGTTCTTGGAATTTGAAAAATCTGATTTTACTTTTGACAAAAAAATTCCATGGAGATTTCTTAGACTTCCTTCTTATACATAGAATATCTCTTTGACTCATAATTTTTGTATGAAAAATCAAAAATAAATAAAGTATCACTTTTAAGATTTTAAATTGCCTTAAAAATAAAATAACATTTACAATGTAAGTATATATACCAAAAATTCTAATATTATCATATAATCGGGGTGAACTTAATAACATAGTTCAATCTCGTGGGAAGAACGAGTTTCATTTACCTAATAATTATTAAAGCAAATCTCACAGGTTTTCATTTTTCACGTGAAGGCTTACGGATTGGCCTTCAACCCAGCCTCGAAGTGTGTATCTTCTCAAAGTGGAAGACCCCATTGGTCAATTTCGTAGTCGGAAAGCAATACTCTATACATAAATCTATAATTCCATTCTCTCTGTAATTGATTGATAAGAGAACCCCAATTTCTTGATGGGGTTCTGCTCAAAATAATTTTGTTAATCGTTGATCCGAGGCTTTAGTTCTTCAGCAAGATTGAGTTTGGAGTTCTGAAAGTCTTCGGTTAATTCTCTAATGTGGATGAATTGAGAAAAAAGAGCTGATAATGGGGAGTTTTCTTTATGGTTTTGTGCTGCCATTTCTGCTTTTATCAGGTAAATATTTAAACTTTATCCTCTTTACTAAGTATTTGTTTAAGTTTCTTGGCTAAGTACCTAGTATTTTGTTATCTCAAAGCAACGCTCATATTATGTTGACCCAACATTGATTCATACTTTGTAGTGTTTTCCAGACGAGTTGTCTCAACATCTAATTTCTCTGTAGAGTGTAGCCCCAATTATTAGTTAAGATGTTGCATTTGGAAGAGTATGATCGACCACCAGAAATATTGAACAGTATCTGAAGTACTGTTATCCTTTAGACTTGTGAAGTTTAAGTTTACCACAGTCTTTCTGTTTGTGGTTTGGAAGTTTAAAAATTACCTGAGCAGCATTAGAGCATACTGTGTAGAACTTTCAAGATAATGTGTAACTTTTGCAGTAAAAAGTTACTAAAGGGTTTACTTTGGCAGGGGTAGGAGAAGAATGGGGGTATACTGTAAGTAGCCTTACTCGTGCTTTCTGCAAAGAGGTTATTCCCATGTTTCAAACCCGTTGCTTATAGACCACCAAAGGAGAAAACCTTCTGTTGCCCCACAGCCCGCTTTATTAGAAAAGAAGCTATTGAATCTTGAACATGTTAACATGTATTGCTCAAAAAGCTATGAATAAGATTTACAGAAGCTCTCCTTAGTAATAAAAAAGTTAGGATCTTTCATAAGATCCTTCTCAATTGGTCACCCTAGAGCATTATAATTCTCCTAAATCCAGAATTTTAAAGCCTCGATTTCTGAATTATTGGGCATATTGATCACATTAGATGTGTTTCCTTTGAACGACATTGATCACACTTGATGTATCACAAGCATAGCACTTGTAGAGAGTAAGCAGTTCCTAGGTTGCCTAAAAAAGAGTAAGCAGTTCTTCAGTTCTACTAGTATAAGAACTCAGCAAGATCATTTGGAACCTTGTCTTGGAACTCCATAAGAAATTGAGGCTACTATAGCTAATTCATGAAGTTTTATGAGATAAATATTTATGAGTGGCACTTTGTTTATCCACAAGCTAGTTCTATGAACCATGAACCACTACGTAGCAAACTGTCATAGTAAGTGCCTCATCAGGAACATGTATATACCTCAGGTGCTTTAAATTAAAATCATGTAGAAGTTAACCAATGTTCGGTACATATAAGTAGGACTTCTGTGCAGTGTATAAAGTATAGACACATTGGTACTTTCTATTTATAGATATTCTATGGTTTCAACCAATATGGAATAAGTATCTCTTGGCATTTTGATCTTCAGAAGTTGTAGACTTCCATTGTGATATGGTGCAAGTACAGTGACTGCCTGATGCCTTTGTCAGTGGTGGTGCCTCACTGTCTTGTAAATATCTGGAATAGCTAAAAGAATTGCAAATATAGCCCTTCACTTAATTTTATATGCGTATATGTATTCCTATGAATATGGGTTTTCGGTGCAACTATGTATCCTATCCGAGTCTGAGTTTACCATCAGTCTTGCACTTTTTTTCCATGATAACCTACATGAATAAAAAATATTCCCTTTGTCGTTCAGTAAACCATGGGGAGCCTCAAAATAGTTCTTTAGAACTTGAGTAAGGAATAATATACCTTTCTATTTTGGGAGTTTCTAGAGTTTGTTTGATATAACTTGGACTTTGCTTACCTACCAAAAACAAGTTGGATGCAAACTTTAATCTATCATTTGCAATTTCAGTCTCTTCCAAAAGATTGAGATTTGGAGCAAAAATCTCAATCTTTTGAAAGAAACTAAAATGCAAAAGAAAAAGAAATGATGGATAAAGTGCATATCCAAGTTTTCAGCATGCCCTCTTACATTTGGTATGTTTTAGTGCATAGTTTAGAAAATAAATTGCATAATGAGAAAATCTGTTTCGTAAATGACGTACATTCCATGTTAGATAGATTTGGGGCTTAATATTTTGTAACTTTATGCAGAGTCTTACTGCTGTTATACCATTTATAAAATATCACTACTTATAAAAAAGAAAGAAAGTTACCAGTTTAAAAAAAGAGAAAGAAAGAAAGAAGAGAAAACATATTTCTTAACGTTTTTTTTCTCTCTCTCTCTGTCTGTCTCGGTGATACCTCGTATGCAGAATGCTGTGTCTAAAATTTTGTAAGAGAAGAATTTCGTTTTCTATCTATTGTTGTAGCCGTAGGATCGTTTACATGCACTTCTCCATTAAAAATTGCCAGAAATGATGCTGTCTCACACTTGGAATTTTTCCAGGGACTAGGGAATACTTCTTTCTTACCCACAGAGCAGTGTCTTGTCATTCTCTTGAGGTGTTTGTTCGTTTTCTAGATTAATACTTTTGGGGATAACTAGTAGCAGTACTGGTTTGTTTTACCTGTACCCAAGAATTTAGGGGATAAGTCTTGTAGTACTACTGGTTTATTTTAACTGTACCGAAGAAAAATGGTTGTCGTTGTCTAAATAATCGTGGTTGGTACCTTAAGAGATCTTTTCCTTCAATCGAGAACTCTTCTCAGGCTAACCTTGATTTGGGAAAAGAAGAAATTGTGGTTGGTACCTTAAGAGATCTTGTACCCTTTTGTGGCATTCTTCTATAGCTACCTGAACAGAGTTTTTCTTTTATGCCTGAACTTACCTTATTTTTCCGTTTTCATGCAGCTGGTTTACTGAATTGGAGTTTGATTTCTCTTATCAATTTGGTGTCTTCTCTTCTTTTGCGATTCACGGCACCAAAAAGAGGTTAAGATGCTTTTGTAGATTCACTTTCCTATTTTTAGCTCGGTTCAAGGATGTATTTCAAAGATGAGTTTCCTGTCTTCAGGCTATCTCTATTTCTTTGTGTTATTGTTCAGTGTATTTTGACAAAATCTAGATTAGTCCTTATGTTTCACTTTCTGTACAAGCATGACCCCCTTTGAAGGATGGACCAATTAGATCATGGTACAGAATTGTCCAAGCAAACCAAGTATTTCCATGTGCATTTGTTATTTGAATCATCATATCATATCATCATATATTATACTAAAACTGGGAGAATTTTAGGCAAAAGTTAGATTAGGGTTTACCCCTACATTAAATTTAAATGTTATAAATTATTTGATAAATTAGATATAAAATTATAAATCATCATATTAGTACATGAATCAACCACCATAAAGTCTCTTGAATATATGTTGGAATAAATTCATGATTTTTGTTGTTTTATTCATCTTCCAATTGAATATATGAATGGTTATGTTTGCCCTTCACA
The DNA here is from genome assembly GCF_001406875.1 of Solanum pennellii. Classification (NCBI taxonomy): domain Eukaryota; kingdom Viridiplantae; phylum Streptophyta; class Magnoliopsida; order Solanales; family Solanaceae; genus Solanum; species Solanum pennellii. Next base: position 77,175,975 of record NC_028645.1, read on the forward strand.
AAAAGCAAAAAACCCATACAAACCAATATTATATATATATATATATATACATACATACAAACCAATATTATATATATATATATATATATATTGTATTAATGTGAAGTATGTTACATAAATTTATTACCACCGACTCTCCATTATGTGTTTATATGTAACTCCCACTAATTATATTTATTGCACCTCTCATACTCATCCACGATCTCAAAGGATTAATGCATATTGATGAGAACACTTTGTGTTCCTCAATTCTATCTTATAAATAGTGACAGTTGACACAATATTATGCACACTTAAAACAGTCAGAACTATGCTCTCTTCGCATATCCCTTTTTACTTGTTTTTTCTAGTGTTTATGATTCTTGTTTGATGTCATCGTACAACTTTCTATTATTTTGTCGTTATTATTATTGAGAATTTACAATAGTTTGTTGCTTTGTATACATTAGCTCCTAGCATGTGGTATTTTAGTATCCTCATTTGAATATTGTATTGTTAGTTATTTTTACTCTATGCACTTCTAGTCAATTTTATAATTAAAGATGTATTCTTTTTATTAGGAAGATATATGTACTTTCTATCGCAAAAATGATGGATATTTTTTAGTAAATACCAAGAGATTTGAAGGGCATGAAATATGTCATTTGCAATACCAAATTTGCATGAAGTATTTAGGAATAAACGTGCAACGCACATTTTCAGAATTAATACATCAAAAGAACACTAAAGATATGAAATGCTCTCTCTCTCTCTCTCTCTCGCTCTTCCTGTGCCCCCACTCTCTCCCCGTTTTATGCATATCTTATATAACTCACATATGCTTTTAATTTTTGTAGGATTCCATTTCAAAGGGAGAGTTCTGTTGTGGTTTGTTTTTCTATTTTCAGTTCTCGCTATTCTTCTGGAAGTGATTTTTCTTATTGTATGGGCTATTTTGGGTCCGGAATGGGATTTAGCTGATGCATGGTGGATAAAACTTATTGGATTGATGAAGTGAGATTTCTTTTGTCTTCTATCCATCCTTCTATTTCTGCTCGTGTTATTAACTCGTTCTTCTTTTGTGAAATTCTTTTAATATTTTGGGTAGCGGCATTTAAAGTACATTGTCATATATGCTTTTGCAGACTGAAGTCATGGAGGTCCCCCTTAGTTATTTATCTCTTGGTTCTGCAACTATTGGCTGCTGGTGTTGCTTTATTTGAAATCAATGGCAACAGATTTCGCTTGGGTCAGCTGCAAGATCCCCGCTGGGAACATTTCTTATCGGTTCTGGAACATATTGGTTAGTTCAAGTCAACTATAAGTCCACCTGATTGAATGCTAATGATCTTTTCACGAGTTGAACAAAAAAAAGCAAAACTTTCTGCATGCATTAGTAACTTGAAAGTTGAATATGTATAATTAATTTGATAAGGTAATTTTATTTATAATAATGGAAATCTTCCTTGGATGACCTGTATACCAAAGTGATAATCTACAACATAATATGACGCCTTACGAATGACACCAAATTTTGTGTATACACTAGAATCTCATGGTGTACCAAAAGAAACTAGGAACAAGAGGCTAATCCTTAAATGCATACAGTTATTGTCTATCCCATTTCTTTCTTTCCATAGGACCCATATGAGTGCTAGTGGGGCAACATTTCCAAGGTTTGCGACTCTCCTCCATCTGAATTTTCAACTGGAGAATACCTCTCATTGCGCCAGGCATCATCCCTGGCATCTCAAAACCTCACATTACAAGTGATTTGCCATTGGATACAGTAGAGTGTGGCTTTCATTTTCAACTGAATGTTCTTCTACCCTGTTTTCAAAAATAGCTCTCCTACCTACAACCAATCTAAATGCATACCTTTCTTGGTGCCCTGTTTCAAATTACACAATCCCAAAGCAGATAAGAAATTTTGAATTCCATGTTAAGTTTAGAGACGGGGAATCACGAAGCAGGGGAATAACAAAGATAAATCTCCAGTGAAAGTCAAAATCCTTTCTCGGAATGTAAGAGTGGTATGGGGAAGAGAAAAAAGGGGATGGTCAGGAGATTATTTCAACTTTGGGGGGCTGATATTTATGTTCTGGTTGAGATAAAATTGGTAGGATCAGAGGTGAATGTATTCAAACAATTATGGAAAAGATAGATGTATGGGGGAGTTTCAATTGGAAGATATAGGCAGAAGTGGTGGTATTATAGTAACCCAGTAAGAGGGTGTGGAAAGAGGAGTTGGTGACAAAAATCAACCAAACTGTAGCCTGTAAGTTTGAAGGCATTAATCAGGCATTCACTTGGTTTCTTTCAGCTGTTTCTGTTTCTTATGACCCACTAATTAGAAGGGAGCTTTTGCAAGAGTTCATCAACATCAAAGAACCCTTGAGTATCCTGTTGAGATTTGAATGCCACAAGATATCCAAACAAAAGATAGCCACAAGGATTCACCTTGTTCGATTTTTGCATATACCATTGTTTCAGCACTGCAGAGAGACTGTGAAACGGTGGCAGATTTTCATCAACCTAATGGGCATTAGTTGGTCTATGCCAAGACAAATTGGGAGAGATGGAAGATTGTCCCAGCTTGTATATGGTGGACTGTATGGATGGAGAAGAGCCAGAGGTGTTTTGAAAACAAGAGCTGCTGCCTACCAAAAATGAAGATGAACTATTTGGTTCTTTTCTACTTTTGGTGTAATCATGACTCATGAGTATCCTCAAGCATAAGAGGATATTCCTAGCATTTTAGATTACTTATGAGACCATAGGAGGCTGATTATACTACTGTGATTTCTGATTGTAATTAATACTGGGAATCTTTAGAGTATTCCTCTATTTGTAAAATGTTACCTTTCTAAAAAAAAAGTGGCTACACGGTTGTAGTCAGTGGTTCTTAGTTTGTTTGGTACACAATGGGTGATGCCATACACAGTGAAGGAGGCATTGCATAGCTGACCATGTAGGAGGGGGGGGGGG
>NC_028645.1:77179591-77186568 GCF_001406875.1 Solanum pennellii
GCGGGGGGAGAAGTCAAAGTGCTTGGAGATGTTGCTCCACTAACATCATGTGGTCATATGAGAAAAAAAAATAGGAGGGGACTCAAATTGATAAACCAATTTTGTTGAATGGCAATAAAGTAGTCTTTCCTAGTTTCCTTGTCATGTACCCCAGAGGTCCTTTTTTTTTTACAAGGGTAACTGGTGACTGGTGTACCCGAGAGGTCCTTTTTTGTATATCAGACTGGATTTCTTTTGTGGAGAACCAAATTTTGGTTTAGGCTCTGTATGTTTTGGTATACGTCTTCTATATGGGGCTTCCCCATCATGAATATTATTATTTACTTTATAGAAGAAAAAATATGCACAAAAAGGATTAGGATTTCTTGTTGCAAGCACCTTGAAGACAATTATGCAACAAATAAAAAGCTGATCCTTTTCCTGTCTTAAATTTTATTAGCTACTCATTTTGTGAACAAATGAACAAATATATTTCAAGTGGTCCTTATTATGTAAAATAGTGTGTGTGTGTATTTTGTTAGTGATATAATCCTTGTTTATTTTGTTACTTAGACAGAATCTCTTCATAATAATGTGGCGGATCTTGTGGTCAGCCTATTGTTTACTTTGTTTTTTCGATGTTCAAACAGGATTCCTATCTGGATTTTTTAATGCAATTTAATCTTTTCCCCCCTTTTTTTGGTATTAGATGCTGCTAATGGGTTTGCTTTGATTAAATAGTTTTTTCAGTATGTTGAGCTTCAATTAATTTGCAATTACTGGAAGATAAAAATATGCTCTCCTTCAAAAGTTGACTTTATTTATCTTATGTTTGCATGGAAGGTTCCCGTCTTAGAGTGAGTTCTTGCTTATTTCTGCCTGCTGTTCAGTTGATTGTGGGAATTAGCTATCCTTCTTGGCTTTCGCTACCCTTTTTCATTTGTAGCTGTGTGGGACTGGTTGATTTGTCTTTAACAAGCAACTTTTTAGGTCTATTCAGGTAATTGTGCTGATGATCCTTTTATATTCATATGTATTAACATCTTTTATCCTTTTGCTTCTAAATCCTAAAGGGTTTTATTTTCTTCTTTGATGATTTTGTAGGGGGTGGAAGCTACTCTGGCTATATTCTGGTTTCAACCTTAGCCTGCTTTATTTTTATCAGCTCCGTATTCCATTTCCACAGATGTTCTACGTAGTAGCTGATTATATTGGTTTGTACAAAATATCAGCGCACTCTGATTGGCAAAAAAATTGTTCTGGCCTTTCTCTTTTGGCATACTACTACTTGGTACTCACATCTTCAATGCTAAAAGTCACTTATACAGTTGATTAATGCTACTTACATGATTGTATATCCTCTTTGTACTTCCTGTGACTTTGGATCTACTTATGATATTGAAGCATTGAAGTCCTTTTTGTGTGCATTCCTATTGCTATATATATGAGGGGGATCTTGACTGACCTTAGCCACATCTATTGTAATCTTTATCGTTTGTCATCTCTTAAATGTGTTTTATTCCTTGTATAACCGAATAGAAAGGGTGCATTTCAATTCTTTTTGAGAGAAATGAGGCTTTTGCTGAGTTGTACTAGTTAACAAAGAACCGAAGATAATATGGTTTTACTGTCAAGAACGTGTGTGTTATTTATGGTGAAAGAAAGAGTTCAAAGGCCCAAATTGTAGTATTTTGTCATAGTGTAGGACAAGTTACATAACTTTTACATGACACTTGATGCATATTTGTATATAAACCTTCACTATCTATGTTTTAGCTCGCTCTCATTTACCTTCTCCGATCCCATGAAGACCTTCTTGACAGGGGCCTTCTCCCTTTACCTTCTCCAATCTAATGAAGACCCTCTTGACAAAGGCCTTCCACAAATTAGAAGCTACTAGTTTCCTGCAGGTCTTTATATTCCTGTAGCAGAACCCTTCTTTGAGGACTACAACTCAGCTACTTAGAGAGGTTTCATTTTCTCACTTTTTCTGAAGGAAGATATGGTGTAGATATCGAAGCCTAACCTCAAGTTAATAGTGTAAAGGTGGATCTTGGGCCTAACTCAACCCCAAAAGCTAGCTTATGAGAGAAGGATTGTCCAAATCCATATAAGTAAACCAAATTCCCATCCCTTTTCCAATGTGGGAATTCTTAACACTCCCTTGCATGCGTAGACCTCGTTAACTGGAGCGGGGATACTATAATATGGGGGCCCAACATCGGGGAACAAAGAATCGGGATGGGTCTGGTTGTGATACCATGTAAAGATGGATGTTGGGTCTATCTCAATTCCAAAAGCTAGCTTATGAGGGGAGGATTGTCCAAGTCCATATAAGGAGATCAAATTCCCATCCTTTATCCGATGTGGGAGTTCTTAAAAAATAGCTTATGTATATTTTGTTTAGCCTTCGACAGATCACATTCTTTTTCTTAGCCCAAGCATGGGCTAAGGCAGTGACACTCGGGCTGAGGAATCTTGCCTATATTAGTTCCATATTTTGGTGGTGTTTACCATCTTATTGAAAATATTAAACTATTGTGGAGGATATACTTATTAAGGGAAAAGAACTATTTGGGATGGGTCACTTTATGAATTTAATGAGGTCTCAGCATAACTTAAGATTTGATCTGCAAACATTTACAAAGACCTGAAGCTTAATCAGCAGCTTGTGCTATTTCTGAAGAGTCCCACATCAGTAGTTTAACAGATGGGTGGTCTTTTTAGTATGACTTGGACAATCATCACCTCATGAGCTAACTTTTTGGGTTGAGTTAGGCCCAAGATCCATTTCTTATTGGTGTTTTATAATTAAGTCTCTACCTTAATGCCTCATGTTGTTCTCGGCAAGTTGGTCATCGTAAGATCTATTTGCAAGCTTAAATGCAGATTCTTACATGTTTGTTTAACTTTGTGTGTCCCAGGGGTATTATTGTTCTTGTGCTGGTGGTCATATAAATATAATGATGTAGGAGCTAGAGACCTATGTTTGAAGAAGAGTCTCTTTAGAAATATAGGGAGAGGTGGAGACTACTGAATCAGTTGGCTCAGCTCTGAACATGCTATGTGATAACCTAAACTAACTCTCCCTTTCCTCTCCTCTCTATTCTAAACATTCTCCTAGTTTACCGAGAACTTTTCTGACGAAGGTCCAAGGGAAATATGGACTTTTTTCATAATTTTGCTAAACATCAGGAGCCTTATAAAATCCCTTAAGTTCTTGTAAATTAATTTCTGAAACGGTACTCGACAGCAAGGCCAAAGTTGATAAATCTGCAGAGAGTAAGAGCTTTTTGTTGGTACCATGCTATATCATCCTCCCCCTCCATCTTCCTGTATCCTAGTATCCTATATCCAGTTTATTGTTTTTTTTTTCCTTTTTTATTCAACCTTTCCCCTATTTCCTTTGGTGGATCATCTGGACATTCTTAAGGGGTACTATTCCAGGTGCTCTTATTACATGGAATTGTCTTAGGACTTCGGCGCTGCGCTAGTTTATTTTGGAAGATTGAGAGGGAAGAACTTCTAATTTGGCCTAACTTCTGGAATGATCCAGCTGTGATAAGTTTGCGTTAGAATGGTTTTTTGATTTCCATTCTCATGTGATGCTATTCATTTAAACTAATTGTAATCTCTCTTTCTGTTTTAAAACAAATGCATTTTGTCGTTCATGCTCAACAGTCCAGGTAGTTGGAGCAGATAACAATGCGATTTTGTTTACCGTATGCAGATCTCTTTCATTGAAGGTGATTTGGAGGAAATGTATCTCATTATGACCATGACAGATGGAAACTTGACTGAGCGTCTTCTTCCCTCGAGGCATTCCTTTTTTGTTCGTGAATACAGGTGACTACTGCAGTGTTTATATCTATGGATCTATCCACTTGTTTATCTTATTTTCAGTAGCTTTCTATGCCTATTGGCATACACAGTTACCTTAAAGCTTCCATATGCATTTTTTCCTGTGTTTGGAAACAGTATTTTTGTAGTTTGTACAAGATGATCTCATGATATACATGGCACATAAAAGAGTTCTTGAGTTGCAACAAGGTCAGTGTCAAAATTGCTCGAGTATGAGCAGTAGTCTTGCCAAACCTTTTAAATTCCTTATACATGTAGCATCCTTGCTATGGCTAGTGAGCAGTCCAGTGCACAAAGCATCCAGCGTATGCAGGTCCTGGGAAGGGTCGCATCCCAAAGGGGTGTAATGTTGACAGTCTATCCTAATGCAAGGATTAGTGGCTACTTCCATGGCTCGGACCATCCTTGCTATGTCTAGTGACGGAACATAAATCTTATTTTCCTTCGTAGAAACTTTTGAAAGATCATATTTTGACAACATCGACTACATTTCCTCCTTTGGTTGTGAATCTGTCCTTTTCTTTGCTGATGATTAAGGGAGAGCTCCGTTTACCTTTATAGCTTTCCATTGTTTGAATTTCTTGATGGATACATCTTGTGAAGTCTTTGCTCAAAACATATATACTTTAATGTGATTGCAGATCTGGTGTGAGGCATACTAACGTTTTGTTGAAGAGGACAGTTTTCCGAATTTTCACCATCAACTTTTTCACGTACGGCTTCCCGGTACATGTTCTTAAACGACTATGAATTGTGGTCTGCTTTCCTTTTTTTTTTTTTTAAATGGTAATGTGGTCTGCTTTCTCTTTTCCTCTTTGATTTCCCAAAAAAAGCCTCCAAGTAGTTGCAACTTATATGCTCCAAATAGATTGCGACATGAAATGATGTTATGGTGATTTTCAGGCCAGATAAAATGAAAGTGGTTGCCTGGAAATCCGAACTGATTAGATGAATGCGGAAAACCGGATTTCTTCCCTCACCAAGACCTTATAATTATATGACTTCTCAAACAATGCATCTCTTCCAACCCCATCTCCATGAATCCTAGCAAGCATGTGATGTACTTTTCTTGTAAAGCATTTTAATCACGCCTTTCAATTCAACTACTTTCAAGTTTTGAACGTTCCTCCTAGCCCCTATGTCCAAAGTATGCTGCCTTCTTGTAAATGCTGGATCAATTATTTAGTTATTGTCAGCATAATGATTTTCCCTAGAAAAGCTCCCAGGAATGATTACCAATGTTCTTTCTCTCTCCTACTTTCTAGGACTGCAGAAGCCCATTTTTCCGGCAACTCCTACCGGAATCTAAGCCTCCTTTTTTCAAGCCAACAATAAGCACCCACTGTGATTATTGCATACAATTTAGCTCTTAGGATGGAAGAGAACAGAATTTACTTCAAAGCAGGCCTCAAATCGTTCCATAAAACCAGATGGTCCACGGGCAAGTCTGAATGGTACAAATGGATCGGAAGGAGTTGGAAGATGATGTGTAGATCAGTTATGAGCAAGAAATCTACGGAATGGATCTGCTTCTATCTGAAAGAGGCGCCAAAGGAACAAAAGAAGGAGATTGTGAGGTGGAAGTTTTCTGAACGAGTTGCAGAGCATTTTTAAGCAAGAAACATGATGAATACGGGAAATATATAAGCATAATAACTCTAAATAGCGGGGGAAGGTCAGGCTTAATTATTAGAACTTGCATTGGATGCAGTGTGGTTGGACCATTGGCATGCAGAACTTTATCCACTCATCCCCGAATCCCATCTTCAGCATTACAACGTCCAACTTGTTTTAGTTCAAATGGTCATAGGCCTTTCCACCATTTTGTTTATGCAAGATCCTTAGCTACTCCATATTTTCCTCTAAAGTTACCAAAGCTGCATAATGATTTCTCTTTTTTCCATGAACACATTCATAGAGGAAAGTTCCCCGTGGATGTCTTAAATTGAGTTTCGGAAGATTTGTGAGTGAATGACAAATTTCTTTGAAAAAGACCCTCAAATTACCTCTTCATGCTAGAATTGAGTTTGAGCCTAATGCAACTCCAAAAGTTAGCTCATGAGGTGAGGATTTTCCTAGATCAATAAGAAGATAACATGTCCTTTCTTCAACGTATGTGGGACACTTGAGCGTCGACATCATAACATGGGTTCCTAACATTATTTAGCCAAGAGTAGGAGATGTTTCTTGCTTCGACACAACCTCAAAGACAACTCATGAGGTGATAATGCTTTAGACCAGTATAAGTAGATGACATGCCATCTAACACATCAAAAAGCTAGTTTCTTCTATAAAAACTTGTTGTGTAAAGAATTGAAAAAACAAACACGTTTTTTGTAAATTACTTTGCAAGAAGTCAAAACATGTTCCAATTTCCAAATAAACGCCACGCTTTATTTTACCTTATCAAGAAAATCCCCGGACAAACAAACTAATGCCACCTGTAGTGACGTTCGTCCTTTTAACAAATTCAGTTTTTTTTTGATAACCGAGAAAGCTATCTGTGACCTGCCCTTTGGACCAATTACAGCCTTCTAAACTCGGTAGATGATGGGCCCACCCCTCTACCGTTCTCCACTTAAATACCGGGCTTCACTTTGCATGGTGTGGGGCTTGAACCTGCGACCTAAGCCACAAATCCTCCACCTTTTGCCACTCGAGCTAGGCCTTGGGGGCACAAATTCAGGTTTTGAACAATCTTTTCCTTCGGAAAATTAACCCTTGGATTCCTTCTGAAGTGCGAGGCGCCACTAAATCCAACTTAGTACCAGTCATTTTCTTTGATATTAACCTTTCAGTAACATATCATGTTGTGACTTAATGGTGATTTCAGTTGCAAAATTTAAATGCTATATTAATACTTAGTTTATTTGTAATGCCACATTATCTTTTCAAAATTAAATTTAGTTTTCCTTGAAAATGTAATGAAAACATTCCAATGAAAGTTATATCCTCATATCCCATCAGAAGAAGGGGATCTAGGGGGCGGAAGAGGGTTTGAACCCCCTTCATTAAAAAATTACACTGCATATGCAAAGTCAAATTTGATTTTTATGTATATATCTCTTCCATAATGAACCTACTTTTACCACAACCAAGAAACTTGGCTCAGTGGTTCAGAAGTTCCCCCCCCCCCC
>NC_028645.1:77186978-77205929 GCF_001406875.1 Solanum pennellii
AAGTCCCCCCCCCCCCAAACACACACACACCTTCTTTTTTTTTTTAGCTTTGGCGTTCTCACAACTTTGATGTATTACTTTTGGCCTTTCACATTCTCCACTCCTTTCAATTATACTTTTGTCAATTAACATACTGATGTTGTTGAGTACAGAATATGTATAATAATATTGATAATTCAATCCTTGCACCTTTTTTAAGAACCACGATGATCTGCAAAGATAATATATGATTGAAGGGGCACTAATTTGGAATTGAGAAAAACCAAAAGTAGTTCAAATAAAGTAGAATGTTAGGTTGCTGCTCTCTTTATCATCCTTCAATTTTCGCGTTTTTATCTTTGTATATTTTGTGAACCCCGTTGGTGAAAATCCTACCTCCGCACTGCTCATGAAGTATTGGTGATACAAGAAGTATTGTCATTGAAAACCTTAATTGTATTCTTTTGGGGTCCCAGTGAGGAAGGAAATGATTATTTTCTAACCTTTCTTTGTTATGACATACTTTTCACTTTTTCAAATTTTGATATGTATCATGTAATCTTCTCATTATGTATCAAATATAGCCACTGTATTGAATCCCCATGACAAGTATTTTTTACCATACTTGTTTATATGAAATACTTTTGTTACGATGTGACAGGTCTCCTTGTTTGCCCTTTCTTTCTGGAGCTTCCATTTTGCAAGTGTATGTGCGTTCGGACTGCTAGCATATGTTGGCTACATTTTGTATGCTTTTCCGTCCTTGTTTCGTCTTCATCGACTGAATGGGTTGCTTCTAGTCTTCATTCTTTTGTGGGCAGTCAGCACATATATATTCAATGTGGCCTTTGTTTTCCTCAACTGGAAGCTTGGGAAGGTATCCTTCTACTTTGCTGTTAGATTCTGCTCATGTTTTATCAGTTAATTCTTGCAAGTTAACAAAGTCATTGGATTCTGAACTTTTAGGACATGGAGATCTGGGAGATGGTTGGATTATGGCGTTATCCTATTCCTGGCTTCTTCTTGCTTGCACAGTTTTTCCTCGGAATCCTTGTTGCAGTTGGGAATCTCGTAAATAACTCTGTTTTTCTGTGCTTGTCAGATGAAGAGAACCAATCATCGAATGACAGCTTCAGTGAGGAAGGTACCAATGGCTACTTTAATCTCAATCAGATATTACAAAAATGTCATCATAGTTACTCAGTCATGCATCAATACTCTACTCTAAACTGGTTGAGTTAGCTAAGGCTACCTTAGTATTTTTACAGTAACTTGTCATTGTTGTGTATATGAGCTGCGGAATAGCTGGGCTTCCTTAATACAAAATAATTGAACTATTGACTGTCCAGATAAAATATATCTTGATATTCATATACATGCTGTATTGATTGAAAAGAGAGAATGTGACAGTGCCAAATTGTGGATAACGGTTCAGCCTCCATGTACAATTAATTGAGGATGACTCCATTTGCTGGGTTGACTCACCTGTCATTTTTGGCCCTAGTTTTGTGATGTTGAAATGACTTGCTTATACAGCTTAGAAAAAAGTGGCTTGAACTTTTGTACTGCTAGGAGCAGTGTTTTAAAAAACGCTTTCTTGTGTGAGCCCCGGGCGAGTCTCGGGGGATGTACCAAAAACGCTTTGGGGTGCAAATTGAAGACGTAGATACATAAGACTCCTACAATTTGGGGCGTAAGCTCCAAGCATAAAAACATAAGACCTGGACGTAAAAGCGTACACGTTGGGCGTTATTATTATCTATTTTTTTTTGGTTTTTGAACCTTTGCTTAAATTATATTTTTTATTATTGGTTAATGATATTTCTTGAATAGTAATTGCAGCAATTCTTTTCTTCATTATTGCTTATTAATACCTTTCTCAAATAAAAATCATAATATTTTTTTCTATAATATTATTGGTTATTTATTAAAATTTATTTGTAAAGTAATTGAACATTTGACTTTTGCTTATTTTCTTAGCATTAAAATTATAAAATTGAATATACATGAGACTACGCCCTGTAGATCCATAAGACTTACACCTCATGTCTCGGGGCTTATGTCTCGCCCCGTACTGCATAAAATGTCTCGTCTCACGCCTCCGCCTTTTGAAGCACGGGCTAGGAGTATGACAGTTCTAAAAATATTGATATGCATATGAATAAGTGTGGGTGTATATGTATTCTTCAGTCTTCATACTTGCAAATGTTGGCAGAATTGCTAAAGTAGAGTTTTAACTGGTTTTGGGTGCTATGGGATTAATGGGGGTAATAAATCAAACTTCATTTTTATCTCACTAGTTCTGTGTGTCCAAATTGGATGTAACACACCGACCATGCAGGGCTATAGTGTCTTTTGTTTGGCTACAAGCAAACTATTCTGTTGCTTCAACGAAGTGTACTACTATCATTGTTGGACTAAGAAATTTGTCGATTCACTGTCTGAATAGGTGAATCATGGTCACTTGTTTGCTTCTGTTACTTCAGTGAACATTGAATGCAAATGAGCTTCATTGTTTTCTGTACATTAATCAGCTGGAAGAGTCATATCAACTGAGTATTTGAGTGGGCCATGTATCTGGCTATTTTGGATACTTTTGGTTAGCTACACGTTTAATTTGACGTTTAAAACCTTCTGTAATGTCATTCAGTTCGGTTAGGCCAACTACTTTAGTAGAGAAGCATCTAAATTATTTTTATTCCTACTCTTACCCTTTCTGTCAATGTTCCAATTCCCGGAATACTGATCTCTTCATTTAAAAGATGTAAAAGTTGTTTGGAGCCTATCATTGCAGCATGTCAAGTCTTCATAATTAATTTGCTTGCCTTCCCTTAATTTAATTGTGATTGAGAATTCTTTTGATTCATAAAGTGGGTGCAAGATGATTTATAAGATTATTTCTGTTCTATGCCTCTTAATTTTTGTGGCTTCCACTTAGGTTTTTCAGTTTTTCCCTAGCACTTCAATTGCATCACTGTGTTTTATCTTCTGCAATTGCAGTGAAAGAAGAGACTGAAGTATTGATTGTGGCAACAGTTGCCTGGGGATTACGAAAATGTTCTCGGGCTATTATGCTAGTTCTGATATTCATTATTGCAACAAAACCTGGATTCATCCATGCTGTTTATAGTAAGTAGTATTGATTGTTGGTGTACTGGATCCAAAAAGATGTAGTTTGAAGAAGATGCTAATGTAGAGCATGATCTGGTGCATGGTGTTAACTTATTGTTTTATTGTTTCAGTGTTATTCTTTTTTGTTTATCTTCTGAGCCATGACATCAATGAAAAGATGCGCCAGTCTCTAATCCTTCTATGCGAGGCTCATTTTGCTGTCCTGTATATTCTTCACCTTAATCTAATCTCTCAAACACTGGAGCATAAAAGCTCATGGAGTATGGCGGTCCTGTCTCAGTTAGGTATGTTTTCTTTTGATTTGTTATCTTGATTTCATCTACAGGATGAATAAATAGTTCATTTCTCTCTGCTCTCGCACATTTTCTTTCTCTACTGCATTTGTTTTTCTTCTTGGTTTGATGCATCCTTCCGAACTCCTGCAGGTCTACTCCAAAGCGATAGCTATTACGATTTCCTCGAGATAGCAGTGCTTGCATGCTTCTGTGCAGTTCATAACCATGGCTTTGATACATTATTCTCGTTTTCAGCCATTGTGCAGCATACACCTTGTCCTCCTGTGGGATTTAGCATTTTGAAAGCTGGGTTAAACAAATCAGTCCTGTTGTCAGTTTATGCCTCTTCCACCAATAGAGACCACAATCCTGATCATTCACATGGTATGGATTTTCTCTTGGCTAATTTGTGGTTGTTGTATGTTTCTAATGGGAAAAGAAGCAATTAAAGTCATCAGTAATTGTATATTTGCTTGTAATATAGTAGTAGCTAAAAATATTTTAGAAAGAGTGATTGTCACCTAATAACATTTAAGAGGGGTAACCATAGTGAAACAAATTTTATCCTTATTAGAGGATGGGGTACAACTTTATGTAAGGACAGAAATTACCAGGAGAAGCCTTTCTGTACAACATAAGTTGTTGATGTAAAGCGTAAGGGTAGAGCAAAAAAGGAGGAAACTTTTGGGTATTAAAGGACGCTAACCAACTAGCATTTCAAGAAAAACTTCGGGGGGAGGAGTATGAGACTGTTAGGTATGCGTTGGAAGTCATTAATTATATTTTTAGTTGTTTTATTTATTATTCTAGAATAGGGTGTGTTTCATAGTTTTATAAGGATTAGATTAAGTTATAGTTATTAGTTTGGAATGGGATTTAGGTCTTCTACTTTCATAAGAATCAGATTTCCTATTGATGTAATAAGACTCCTATTTAAAGGGGTTGATGAATAAATTGGTAAGTCATAATTCAATAAAAATCAAGAGATCAGAGTTCTCTTCTAATGAATTATAAGGTTTCAGCCTCCCTTTAACGAGCTGATTTATATATCGCCCTAAAGATTCATAATAGAGACCTAGAGGGGGATGCAGTTATTTTGTGGAAGGAATGTTAGGTTGGATAAGAAGAGTAGCAAGTGAAATATGAGGTATGTCTAAAGGTGTAGGACCTTGACCACAATAATCCTGATCGGTGGAATGTGGAGGTGCATAGAGTTATTAGAGCTAAAAGGAAGTGTCATAGGTAGTTACCAAAAGTAGAGGTTGAAGAAGTCTTTGAAGAGTACAATAGTGCTAAGTGGGAAGCTAAGAAAGTTATCAATAAAGCTCGAGGAGAAGTCATAGATGGCTTGTAGCAAAATCTAGGGACAATAGAAGGGGATAAATATATTTAATATATCAAAACAGAGAGAGAAGTGAGGACTTCTCTTTTAAACTAAAACTTTTAGTTATCAAATTGACAAATATGTACAAACTAGCTTATTGGACTATGGAGCTAGATCTTACAAGAAATGAACACTGAAAACCTTAAGGCTGTTAAAATCTAGAGGAGTAAGGACTTAAACCAGGTAAAGTGTCTTAAAGACAATTCCCAATAAGTATTGACATGCTATAATAAATCAAGGAGAGACTTAGAGGTAATTTTGATCAATTGTTCTAGTCATAATGGCATTCTAGATCTCCAAACATATGTGCATGATAGAGAGTTAAGCCGCACTCATAGGTTAGGCTGGCAGAGGTATATGATGCCATGAAAAGTATGAGGGTTAGAAAACATGCAGTCTAGATGGTATACAGTAGAGGTTTGGAAATGTCTTGAGAGATTGGAGTAGGATGACTTGCCAAATTTTTTAATGTTATACTGAGAAGTGGTAGGATACCTGACAAGTGGAGAAAGAGTACCCTGATTCCAATTATAAAAACCAAAGGAGACACCCAAAGTTGTGCTATCTATTATGGAGAACTAATGAGTTATACGATGAAGCTCTAAGAAAGAGTGTTAAAGTGTAGACTTAGGGATACTACAAGTCCGACAGATAAGCTGTTTAGATTTATGCTGGTAGATTTTCAATATAGGCTGTATTTTTTTGCAAAGGAAATTCATGGAAGTTTCTACGAAAGGAAAAAAGATCTACACATGGTGTTTATTGACCTAGACAAAACATATGATAGACTGATGAAAAATCCTTTGGTGGTGTTGGAATAGAAATATTCATATTGAATATATGAACGTCATAAAGGAGATGTATGAAAGAATCAGCAATAGCGTTAGAATAATAATAGGAGATTCAAAGGAATTCTCCATAAATGTTGGTTTACACCAAAGATTGACATTGAGCTCATAATCTTTACATTGTTATGGATGAGCAACCCAACATAATGCAAGATGAGGTCTCATGATGTATGCTGTTTGTTCATTCTATTGTGCTAATTTGACAAACCAGCGTGAGTGTTGAAGACAAGCTTGAACTATGGAGAAACACTCTAGGAAATACGAGTTCTAGGATAATTAGTAAGACCGGATATATGCATCACAAGTTTAGTCAAAAGTGAGATTAGATGGCATTGCCGAGCCTAAGTGCGAACAATTCACATATCTAGACTTGCTGTTCTAAGAGAATGAAATGATAGATGAAAATATTACACATAAAATCATAATCGGATGGATTGAAGGATGTCTATCAAAGAGAAAGGTAAGTCAGTGTCATATGAGAGTGAATGTTGGGCTGCTTATAAATCCTAAAACATATCCACTAGATAAGTGTCACAGATATGTGCATGCTAAGATGGATGTGCGATCTTATAATACTAGACAAGAATAGAAATGACCATATTCATGCGAAGTTCAAGTAGAATATATCGAGGATAAAATGAAAGAAGGTTGCTTGAGATGGTTTGGTCATGTCTGCTAAATGCACTGGTCCGTAGATGTAAACCATGGTAAGTGAAGATGCACTAGGTTGACCTAAAATACTTTGGAAGAAAGTTGTCTCGAGGACCTACAATCTCTTGGATCCTGCGACTTAGCAAAATATAGGGCACAAAATAAGAAAAAGATCTATACAGACAATAATTGTTAGTTCAGATTGTGTTTTAGTCATGTACATACTTTTATATTTCATCCTCTATTTTTATTATTCTCATTTTCAATAATATTGGACCAAGATGAGTTTAAAGGTTCACTGTTACCACTTACCATTCCAAAAAGATGAGTTTAAAAGGAGTAACATGGCCTGTGAGGTTACATATAGCAGACCCCGACTTGTTTGAGACTTGGGCTTAGTAGTAGTAGTTACTAAAATTCGATCTAGATGTGCTTTCTCAGGTGTAACCTTCTTACAAGACTGACATTCAGTATGTGGATGTCTTTAGCAGACGAATCGATTGATTATATTTTGTAACTTAATGGTTACTTATAAAGTTTTCTTTGTTAATGTTGGGATATTGTCCTCATACGTATTGTAATGTATTAAAATTGTCGCTTTAATTACTCCTGTTTTACCATCTTATCCTAATGGTGTTGATTTCCTTGCAGAAAAGAGGATAGCTTCATATCTCAGTGCCATAGGGCAGAGATTTTTGTCTGTATATAGATCATTTGGAACCTATATAGCTTTTGTGACCATTCTTATCACGGTATATCTGGTGACACCCAACTACGTGTCTTTCGGGTACATCTTCCTTCTTCTGTTCTGGATCATTGGAAGACAACTAGTTGAGAAGACCAAGAGGCGCCTGTGGTATCCACTAAAGCTCTATGCAATTTCAGTGTTTGTTCTCATCTATAGTTTGAGCATTTTCCCCACTCTCGAGGCCTGGATGTCCAAAAGCCTTGATATTAAGGTATACCTTGGCTATAACCACGGAGCATCACTATTTGAAAATGTATGGCAGTCTCTTGCAATCGTAATTGTGATGCAAATGTATAGCTATGAGAGGCGACAAAGCAAATTCATCCATTCAGAAGATCCTGGTCCATCACAGTTTGGGATATTCGGATTCATCAGACGGTTTCTCATTTGGCACAGTCAAAAAATTTTGTTCATAGCTCTGTTTTATGCATCATTATCTCCAATAAGTGCATTTGGGCTTTTCTATCTTCTGGGTCTTGTCCTTTGTTCAACCCTGCCAAAAGCTTCCCGAATACCGTCCAAGTTGTTCTTGATTTACACTGGATTTATAGTGGCCACAGAATATATGTTTCAGATGTGGGGTAAACAGGCTGGGATGTTTCCTGGACAAAAGCATTATGCTTTATCTGTTATCTTGGGCCTCGAGGTGTATAGACCAAGCTTTTGGGGTCTTGAAGCAGGTTTGAGGGCTAAAGTGCTTGTTGTTGCCGCATGTACACTTCAGTATAATGTTTTCCATTGGTTGGAAAAGATGCCAGCTTCTCTTTTGAATGACAATAGATCGGAGGAACCTTGTCCACTGTTCGTCTCAGAAGAAGATGTAACGCCTTTAGTTCCTGATGGGGAAAACAAGCCAGTAGCAGACTCCAATGAATTTTCTACACAAGGGATGCGAACATCAAGCAAGTCATGCCCGTATTTCGACCAGAGTCTCTATCAATCATCTGATGGTGTGTCCTCTAGCAGAGGAGTCTCCGAGTATAGAAGTAGAAGTAAATATTCTTTTGGTTCTATCTGGGGAAGCAGAAAGGAGAGTCATAAGTGGAATAAGAAACTTGTTGTATCACTGAGAAAAGAAAGACTTGTAATGCAGAAGACTACCTTGAAAATTTATTTGAAATTCTGGGTGGAGAATATGTTCAACCTCTTTGGGCTTGAGATCAATATGCTCGCATTGCTTCTCACCAGCTTTGCTTTACTTAATGCCGTCTCCTTGATCTACATTGCCTTACTAGCTTCTTGCGTTCTTCTGGAACGGCGAATCATTCGTAAAGTTTGGCCGATTTTTGTATTATTGTTCACTTTGATTCTTTTGCTTGAATACTTTGCCATGTGGAAGAGCTTGATGCCTTTAAGTCAGCACCGATCAAATCAGACGGTACATTGTCATGATTGCTGGAGCAGCTCGGATGCATACTTTGATTATTGTAAAAAGTGTTGGCTTGGTACGTCTCTTCAGTAATATTAGCATTATGGTTTGTTACCCCACATTTGATTTTTTTCACCTCCATGGATTTCCCTATTTTCGATGTTCCTGTTTCTTTTTTTAAATTAGGTAAATTTTATCAGTCTTGGAACAAAGCCTGTATACAAGCGGTATACCAAAAAGAAGCGATCCTACTAAAATAGTATGATCCTTTACAAAAGACATCCTATAATCTTCTATATAAATAGGAGCTCATGCGTGCAACGAAAACAAAAAAACTAGGAAAGTTAACATTCCTTTTTCTTTTCCATCTGCCTTCAAAGTAGTGCAATTCTATCTGTCCCTTTTTTATCCTGTTATGGTATCCATTTATGTATGCAGAAGCATTAACTTATTCGTTTCCAGAACCCATACCTTTATGGATTTGAATTCACTAACTAGGAGAAAATCAGAAAATCTAAGTCATCTTCCACTTTACAAATATGTAATTTCTGAAGTAGACATTTTCACCGACACAAAATATTGAGATGAATAAATGTAAGAGGGTCTAATGGAAACAATCTCTTCTTCTCCACGAGGTAGGGTTATGGTCTATGTTCTCCCTACCACTTACTACATTCTACCCTTCCCATTCCCCACTTGTGGGATTACACTTGGTATGTTGTTATTGTTGAACAAATAATTGCTAAAAGAACAATGGATTGATACCTTTTCTTTTTGCTCTTAAATTTTGGAGCAGCTTCTTTTGCGAATTGTTTTGATTATCTGACTCGAGATTTGACACTGTAACTTGTAATGTGAATATTTTGACAGATTTTTCTTTTGTTATATATGATCTGAGCTGTTTTTGGTTTTTCCTTCTGACAGGGTTTACTGTTGATGACCCTCGAATGCTGATCAGTTATTATGTGGTCTTCATGCTTGCTTGTTTCAAGCTCCGTGCTGATCGGGCCTCCAGTTTATCAGGGTCATTTACATATCGTCAGATGGTCTCACAGCGCAAGAATTCTTTTGTGTGGCGAGATCTTTCATTTGAAACCAAAAGCATGTGGACCTTTCTTGACTACTTGAGGCTTTACTGTTATTGTCATCTTCTAGACCTTGTGCTTGCTTTGATACTGATAACGGGTACCCTTGAGTATGATGTTCTACATCTTGGATATCTTGGCTTTGCTCTGATCTTCTTCCGGACGAGGCTTACGATTTTGAAAAAGAAAAATGAGATATTCAAGTATCTTCGCATATACAATTTTACTGTCATAGTTCTCTCTCTGGCCTATCAGTCTCCATTTATTGGTGATTTTAATGCGGGAAAATGTGAAACTGTAGATTACATTTACGAAGTGATTGGATTTTATAAATATGATTATGGCTTTCGCATTACCTCAAGATCAGCTTTGGTTGAGATCATAATCTTTGTGCTTGTCTCACTGCAATCGTACATGTTCTCTTCCCCAGAATTCGAATATGTATTCCGTTATCTTGAGGCGGAACAAATTGGTGCTGTTGTACGAGAGCAAGAGAAGAAAGCTGCCTGGAAAACTGCACAGTTACAGTACATTCGTGAGTCTGAGGAGAAGAAGCGCCAGCGAAATTTGCAAGTGGAGAAGATGAAGTCGGAGATGCTCAACTTACAAATACAGCTTCACAGTACAGATGCAATTTCTGCTGCCACTCGTGGTGAGACTACTCCTCCTAGTGAGAGTTTAAGGAGGCGGAGGAATTTTTCAGCTCCGAATTTAGAGGAAAGAAAACCAGATAAACTGGAGATGAATGTTAATTCAGACTCTTTTTTTACTCATGATTTCCCTGAATCGCCAAATAGTACCAGGGAAGAAAGCCCATTGGCAGCAGAACTTATGAAGCACCCAATTGAAACTTCTTTGTGTGAAATAAGTGAAGTTGAAGAAGATGCAGGTGATAATGCTTTAAACCTGGACAAAAACAACAAAAGAAAAGGACAATCTAAGGATAATCCGTTAGTTTCTGCGGTACAGTTGTTTGGTGATGGTGTTTCTCAAGTACAATCCATTGGGAATCAGGCTGTAAACAATATTGTGAGCTTTCTAAACATTCCACCAGATGACTCTGATTCTAATGAGACTTCAACTGCTGGAGATGGAATATCTTATGAGAGAGAGGGTGAGAATACTCTGTACACTCATCTGGACCGTTCTACTTCTTTGCAATCTGATAGGAGTAGAACGTCTGAAGCAGCAAGTTTGCAAATTGGGAGAATATTCTACCACATCTGGTTCCAGATGCGTTCAAATAATGATGTTGTGTGCTATTGTGGCTTTCTTCTCGTCTTTCTTTGGAACTTTAGTTTGCTTTCTATGGTGTACCTGGCAGCTCTCTTTCTGTATGCGCTTTGTGTGAACACTGGGCCAAGTTACATTTTCTGGGTTATTATGCTAATCTACACAGAAATATACATTTTGATCCAGTATATTTATCAAATAATTATTCAGCACTGTGGTTTTAGCATTCAGTCCACTACTCTTCAAGAGCTGGGTTTTCCTACCAAAAGGATAACGTCATCTTTTGTCATTAGTTCACTGCCACTATTTCTGGTGTACTTGTTTACTCTCATACAGAGCACTATAACGGCAAAAGATGGTGAATGGTTTTCTCTAGGATACAGTACTTGGAAAAGTAGACTTTTGGACCCAAAGGAGGACATAGTGGCATCTGGGTGGATTGAGAAGGCGAAGAAGCTCTTCCTTCCATTCAAAAATATGGTGAAAATGGTGATCAGAGGCTGTTGTAGGTATTGGAAATCAATAACTCAGGAGGCAGAATCTCCACCATACTTTGTCCAGTTGTCCATGGATGTTCACACGTGGCCAGAGGATGGAATCCAACCAGAGAGGATTGAATCTGGAATAAATGAAATTCTAAGGCTTATGCACGATGGTAGATGCAAAAATCGAAAACCTAGCAGTTGTTCTTGTTCTAGTAGGGTCCAAATCCAAAGCATCGAAAAGAGTAGTGAAAATCCAAAAATTGCATTGGCTGTTTTTGAGGTGGTTTATGCCTGCCCATTGACAGAATGTCCACCTGAACAGTTCAAATCACTCACTCCAGCTGCTGACATAGCAAACGAGATCCGTGGAGCACAAACCAAAGGTGTTGTTGAAGAAGTTGGATTTCCATACCCTATACTCTCGATCATAGGCGGGGGTAGAAGGGAAGTTGATCTTTATGCTTATATATTTGGTGCTGATCTGAGTGTGTTCTTCTTGGTTGCTATTTTCTACCAATCTGTTAAAAAAAACAAAAGCGAGTTCTTGGATGTTTCCCAACTTGAGGATCAGTTTCCCAAGGACTATGTATTTATATTGATGGTAAGCATGTTTTACTTTTGTCTATTTCATGCTTTCAGAATTTTCTTTATCAAAGATATTGATCATTGTTGTGGGGTAAACCAGACATGAACAACCTTGTTTTGACTCTACTGGTCAAATCTCCAGTACTTACCAACTAGAATGTAGATCACCTATCCTCTATTTTTCTTGCATATTGACATGCTTACATTTTATTCATACGTCCGCGGAATTGCAATTTATAAGAATATGCCTAGTGATTCTTCTCTCCGTTTCAATTTGTAAGATACTGTGTAGAAAGCTCCTATAACCCGGCTGAAATAATAATACCTGCAGTATGATAATATGTCGCCTCTGACTTTCTTCCACGATCTTCTGCAGGCAATATTCTTTTTGATTGTGCTTGACCGCATCATATACCTCTGTTCATTTGCCACAGGAAAAGTGATCTATTACATTTCAAATCTTGTTCTTTTTACATATGTTGTCACGGAGTATGCTTGGAATATAGATGCACAGCAAAGTGCTGCTGGATTAGCCCTCCGTGCAATATATCTGACAAAAGCAGTATCTCTGGCACTGCAAGCCATACAAATCCGCTATGGTGTTCCTCACAAGAGCACATTGTATCGCCAATTCCTCACCAGCAAAGTTGCTCAAATCAATTATCTAGGTTACCGGCTATATCGAGCTCTTCCTTTCCTGTATGAATTACGGTGTGTACTGGACTGGTCTTGCACTAAAACTTCATTGACAATGTATGACTGGCTGAAGGTGAGATTCTAAATCACCAAATCTCCCATTCCCCCAAAAACGTGCGCGCACACACACACAAAAAAAGGATATTAAAAAAGGCTGGAGAGGATTTGCAAGTCTGGTTTACAACAAGGCCTAATTGCATAACTATCTATCTTGACTTGGTTTGGAAATGTCCAATAGCACCAAGGAGGAAATATTTTTAAAAGAAGTCCCTTTCCCTAATTTGGTTCTTAAGTCAGAAGGGTGAGCGTATCTGTCTTATTTTTAAAACGAGAAGGTAAGAATTTTCTTCCTGAGACTGATGTTTTGATACTTTTTCTAGTTGGAAGACATAAATGCAAGCTTGTACCTTGTCAAATGTGATGCTGTTCTGAACAGAGCTACACACAAACCAGGGGAGAAGCAGACTAAGATGACCAAATTCTGCAATGGAATATGCTTGTTCTTTATATTGATCTGTGTAATCTGGGCTCCCATGCTGGTAAGTGGTTTGTAGCCGATCCTCAGATCTATGTGCTATTTAATTTGCAACCCAAGATTTTCATTCAGATAAAAAGATTAAGTATACAGCAGTAATTTTCGTTCAGATAAACGGTAACATATTTTAAAGCACATTATGATGTCTTTATCTAATCATGTTGTTGAACCACTGAAATGGATAATAAAAAATGGAAATAATCGATTCCGCATCAGTGCTTACATGACTGGCCAGTCTGAGAGTATCAATTATATCTACTAATCCCATTAATATTACCGAACAACTAGTAGAATTTGTCTTACTCAAAGGGATAGAATTTTCATCACATTTTTTCATTCTTTTCTCCTTCAAGCTTACATTGGAGAAGTCCTGCATATGTTTCACGTCCATCCAATGCAACAAAGAGTTTGTCTTTGCATTGGAAATTCCTTTCTACTTTACTTCTGATTCTCTTTTAAGTCTTGAAAATCAGGAGATTTTACTAATATTGTATGGTATAGTCGGACTGATTTTATCATAATAATTAGGAATCTGAATTTTCAGGGGACTTCTCTTTTATTATATTAACATTTCAATAGGACTTTTCTCTCTTCTTTTCTCACTCTCTTTTTTCACATGGTAGCAGAGCTTCTAAATCTTGGTAAAGACTTATGTAGCTTCCGCTTATTGTGGCAGTCACTGGTGCTTGTTATCAGGGCAGGTTGCCTATACCACACCCTTGGGGTGCGGTCCTTCCATGGACCCTGCCTGAAAGTGGAATGCTTCGTGCACCGAGCTGCTCTTTTACCATCTGCACCTCGGAGGCATTATATCTCTACTCTCTATCATTCTGGGGGCATTACACCTCTTTCAAATGTCCATCTCAGGACTGCCTCTTCTGGCTGTTCCTCTGAACACTTCTCCAGCAATTTTTCTGTCACCATGGCATTTTCTGTTTGCTCCTCTTTCTTCCTTTTCCAGGTTTTCTGTTCACCTTCACCGCCACTTAAGCTACACTGATGATACCCTGGAGGCAAACTTTTCTCTTTCTAGTGTTGGCTAGATATATAAGTTTGACTTTAACTGATGGTGGATCACCTTTTGTTTTGAAAGGTCCACAATCTTGTGTGTTGGTTTTTAGTCTTACAGTTCCTTTCTGCTGTGCCAGTTTGTCTGTTACATGACTTAGTATTCGTAAGAGACTGAAATCTAAATGTAAATGATAAAGTATTGTTTTGTGTTACCATTTATATCTGCATTTACATAGATATAAAGAAAGGAAGACAAATGGGTAAGAACGATATTCAAATGATGACATTTATTAGCAGTGTGACCATATGTCTATGAGATCTGAAAATTATTGTCAGGCATCCCAGCTTGTTCAAATTTTCCTTTCTATAACTTCGAATAGTTTCTTGGAAGTACGTGTTATGATCTTATAAATTCAGAATATTGAAGCTGTTCTTCGGTGCAGATGTACAGCAGCGGTAATCCAACTAACATAGCAAATCCTGTAAATGATGTGAGGGTTCAACTTGATATCAAAGAAAAAAGTGGAGGAAGGTTAACCCTCTATCAGACTACTCTTTGTGAAATGATTCCATTTAATCAGCTCCAAGTAGATTTGAATCTTGACCCCAATGGCTATCTTTATGCATACAATATAAATGATATCCAACTTATCTGCTGTCAACCTGATGCAAATACTATGTGGCTGGTTCCGGATGTGGTTCAGAGAAGATTCATTCTGTCTCTGAAAGATATGGAAGTTAAATTTTCTTGGGTTCTTACAAGGGACAGGCCTAAGGACAAGGAGGTTGTGAAATACGAAAGAACTCTTGACCCTGTGGATTGTCCAAAGCCTTGGGAAGTTAAGGAAGTTTTGAATGGTTCCACCAATAGCTTCCGTGCATATAATATATATCCTAGATATATTCGCGTGACTGGTTCTGGGGAAGTTAGGACTATTGAAGAGGAGGTAAGATGGTCTTATTAAATTGAATGTTTCTATGTTATTTGGATTTTCATGTCACGAGAAGGTAGATAAATTTTAACAATTTTTTAACATTTAACTTTGATTGATATAGTAGTAAGCAAGCTGTTGGCGGCTAAAACTACTATCAGATTAATTTTTGCATTTCATATTCTTGTTTGTAGCCAGCTAAAGATATTTGTCCCAATAACTGATTTTTATAGGCAAATGGTGTTAGCGCGGACATCATTTTAAATCGGGGAGTCTCTGAGTGGTGGTCCTTCCATGATATCAACTCACTGGATATAAAAGGCTGCGGAGGGTTGAGAGGGCCTATGGCCATAATTGTATCAGAGGAAACACCGCGTAAGTAGTTTATAATTTTTCACATTGAATGAGAAATCAAGTGTATTATGTTGATCACTTACAATTTTTATGCAATTTTAGAGGGCTTGCTAGGTGATACTCTCAGCAAATTCAGTATATGGGGTCTCTACATCACATTTGTTTTAGCAGTTGGTCGCTTCATCAGACTGCAGTGCTCTGACTTACGGATGAGAATCCCATATGAAAATCTTCCTTCATGTGATAGGTAATACTAAGTCGCAGTCTGATTTTTAATATCTCTGTAAATAAAATCGTACACTTCTAAAAATGTACGATTTTTGTTCCACACAGATTGATTGCCATCTGTGAGGATATATATGCTGCAAGAGCAGAGGGTGAGCTCGTGGTGGAGGAAATCCTATACTGGACATTAGTGAAGATATACAGGTCCCCGCACATGTTGCTCGAGTATACTAAGTCTGATTAGCCTAGTAAGAAAAGTTTACTCTCAACTGCAACTGATGTTTGTCCTAACGCATATGTAGAAGAGTGACTAACCAATACCCCATAGAATTCATCTTTATCCTTGCAGTGAACATGCCAAAACTTCCAAACGATCTTTTTTGTTTTAGCTTGAAGTGGAGCAGATGACAGAAACATTTGTAAATATAGGCAGAGTGCAAAATATAGCAACAGTTCTGTTTAAAACACACCTTATAGTTTTCTGGCAATGAGAAGGTTCTCAATTCTCATCCATCTAATTTGTGTTCATTTCCTTTATGAGTGATGTTTACTCATCTTACATCTTCTGGTATAATATACATAGTACTTTTTTATCTAAGGTCATATAATTCACGAAAAGTAAGACTGTGTTACGTCAAATTTGATCATATATATATATATATATATATATATATACATATATAGTGCTCGATATCTCACAATATTTAAGTTGAAGTTGACAGAAAAAGTATTTGAAGTTAATTATTGAATTGAAAGAACATAACATGAAAGTTGAAATTGTACTTGGATATGAACATACTAGAAAACAAATTACATGAAACTTGAATATTTGTGAGTGGATACCAATATTTCAATTTGATATGCACCTTCAATCAAGTATTTCAATTTCTTTTACTTCCATTTCAATTTTTTTAAGCTGATACAAAATTTAAGAAAGTAAAGACTTTTAAATATTATAATTTTAATTTAAAAATATGTCTAATATACCAATTTTGTAGCTCCTTACACGGTTAAACAAATTTATACTATTTAATTACTTATCATAGCTATAATTTGTTATAATTACCACTGACGACTAACATTATACATTATTACGCGGGCTGACTTCGACTTTGTATAATTAGTCACGTTTGTATATGTATAATTCGCCAGAATATATAAATACATATGTAAAATATATAATTATTTAACTTATGTACATACATAATTCACCTCTCTCCCTCTCTCTCGCTCACCTCTCTGCTCCCTTTCCCAGTCTCGCTCGTCTCTCTCCTTCCTTTCCCAATCTCGCTCGCTATATATATAAATGCATATGTATAATATGTACATATACAATTCACCTCTCTCCCACTCTCTACCCTCTCTCGCTTGCCTCTCTCCTTCCTCTCCCAATATCGCTCGCCTCTCTCTTCCCTCTCCCAATCTCGCTTGCCATATATACAAACACATATGTATAATATACAATTATCTAACCAATATACATATACAATTCACCTTTCTCCACTCTTTTCTCCCCTCTGTCTCCTCTTTCTTCTCTCTCCCAATCTCGCTCGCCTCTCTCCTTTATATGATATGTAGCTACAAATTGTAATTATCAAACTATAGTTATGAAGAATAATTAGATTATTTTAAAAGTTAAAACTTAAAAAATTACTACTAAATAATAAAACATTTTTTTCAATGTTTTAGATTTATACCTTTTGAGTCAATGAGACAGTCCACTAATTTCGAGGCAGGTAAAACTTGTAACAGCCAAGTAATCCCTCCCTCCGTCGATCATTAATTATTTATTATATTAAAAATAATTATTCTACAATATTTATTTATTTTAAAAAATTAAAAAATAATTTATATTTTTTTGTCTATTTTACTATTAATGTTAAATATTAATATTTAATATTTAATATATTTTTCAAAATATTAAATTAAATAAATATATACAAAAAGTACTATCATAAAATTACCTCTATCATTTATTGCTAGGTACGTCACAAATTAATAATAGTTAGACGCAGGATATATCTCAATTTGTGGAAAGCCTTCGATGGCTTCCTTATGAAAACATCAATTTTTAATGGAAGGAGAAAGAAAGAAAAGAAAGAATTATGCAGACTCAACAAATATAACTCAGTATTTATTTGAAAGAGTTTTAAAAATATTTTTAACAAAATATTATGTAATGTATGGATATGTACATATAATTTATTAATATTGTATAAAAACAATATATATTTGAATATAAATAATGTATAACTATATATGATAAATGAATATACACATAATATAATAAAATATACATTACAGACCAATTTATTTCCAATCTCAACCAATTCAGATATCTTTTAAACATATGACAAACTCCTCTCAGTCTTTTGAGTTTTTCTGGTTCATCCCCGTAGTAATTGAATGAATTGAGTTGTCAACATGAAAGCGTAAGAACTCAACGGGATTCTCAGCATCTCGTAAAAAAAGAGTATGTAATGTAGATTTTTCAGAAGGGTCTAAATAATATACTAGCTGCTCAAAACGATTCGTATTTGCGGTAAGAATTAGAAGAAAAAGGAGAATGAGGAAAACAACGAAGAAAATAAGGAAGAATTAGAAGGAAGGAATCATGGAAGAAAGATGGAATAGACGAAGAAGCCATTTATGTGAAAAAAAAATAATTAAGTTATTTTGAATAAAAATCTATATTTAGCTCAAGGGTTTACATCCAATTAATTTTACAAATATTTATTGATCCTAGTTAATCAAAAACTGAAAGAGGAATACAATTAAGTAATACGTGAAGGTAATATGAGACCAAATAAAATACATTTATTATGACGAACATAGACGGTACTAGTTATATCTTGTAGATGTCGATAGTAAGTTTATGAACTCTCTATTACTAGTTTTTCAGCACATGATTAAAAGTTCAGAAATATATGTTATATTATTTGAATAAAAAGTTTTGAACAAAATAATATTGCAGATTCTTTTATGAATGTTCAATGTGAATGACCACATATATATATGTCTCTTATTCACGAGAACCTATGAACATGATCAATGAAATATTTTAATAGTTAAATGTAATGATGTATATATTTTTTTAATTTGATGAGGTCAATCATATAATTAGTTATATCTTATTAACATTACCAAGTAGACAATATTTATTGTGCATTTTTCTTGTCATCTAACCAGATGTGCGTTGCAGTATTTCATCTTAAACTATTTAGATGTATCTTTTAGAACTATTTTTGTTTGTTGATTTTTATTTTTTAAGTCATAACATAATATATGTTGTTTGTGTTGCTGGGTCTTATATTTGACTTCCCCATTGATTATGTACATAAATCAAACATACTTATCTGGCTGTTCATAGCTAATCTCTGAAATCATATATATATATATATATATATATATATATATATATATA
>NC_028645.1:77206451-77220677 GCF_001406875.1 Solanum pennellii
TATATATATATATATATAATCACATGTTTATCTGACACCCCAAAAAGATATAGTTCATATACTTCAACACCGTGTTATAACATATATAGGGTTGATATAATAAGATGAAATACTACTGGTCAAACGTTAATATAAGAAAAGATGAAAGATAAATATAATTATGAACATTCATAATATTAAATTAAAGAATGTAAAAGAGTGTGAATAACGTTTGCGATAACTAATAACAACTAAAAGAATTTAAAATGTTATAACTAAAGAACTAATGTACAATAGCTGAAATTTCTTTAATAAATTTTATACCTATATAAATAAATTGGACTTTTAATTCATATTCTCATTTTTAATAGTTAGATTTTAATTTAGTGTAGGGACTAGGGACAACACCAAAGTGTTTATATTCCATATACTGAAAAGTTTATATATTTTGATCAAACTAAAACAAAATCATAACATAAAGATCAAAAGTAAATAAAAATAAACAAAACAAATATAATAAAGAAAAATCAAGACCTCAGCACATTAGTAGAATTCAACCTACATTCAAACTAAATTATCATGACTAACAACTTTTAATGATTCAAATATAACGACTATGCATGAAAATAGTGGTTACTTTTCTTCTTGTCATCCGAAACAGTACTAAACAATATTGAAAGAGTTGATCTGGTTCTTGTGAAATCAAACTAAATGAAAGATGAATTAACATGTATATTTGGTAGGAAGATAATTAGTATAAAATAAAAGTCAAGATAGTATCTTGGTAGGTGAAGTTTAAGCAAACCATAAAATGATTTCATATTCTTAACCTTGACGTTTTTGACATATAGTGATGTCATGAATGACATCAATAGGATGAATTCATTTCTATAAATAAGTAGCTCTTAATTCATTTTCAAATCATCCTCTCACTTGTCTTCTCACCTTCTAAGGCATTTGTGTTCTCTCTCTTGTAGTATTTCACTGTGTTCTTTGTAGAGTGAAATAAATATTGGTGTAGTTGTTCTTTGGTGCATGTAGGATCATTTTCACCCTAACCATGTTAAATATTTTTTTTCTTCCTTATTCTTTGATTTCACATTTCCGCTAACAATTGGTATCAGAGCCAAGGTTCTGTCTGAATATGCTCTGTGATTGCAAAATGGTCTGAACTTCCACATCAGAGAAGAATTACTTTCATTTTCTGTAGTTCCAAATACATTGTAGTAGAAAAGGAAGAACAAGTAAGAAATGAGTTCCATGAAGTTTAAAATTGATAGATTTAGTGGGCACAACAACTTCAATATCTGGAAAGTTCAGATGATGGAGTTATTGCGGAGGGAAGGTTCAATCCATGCTATTGACGAAAAATACCCCGATAAGATATCGAATTTCGATAAGGAGAAGATTGAAGGAGATGCATTGAGTGTAATCCAACTGTCCCTTGCACCTAACGTACTTTGTGAAGTGAGTACAAGTACCGAAGAGACGACCAAGGAGTTATGGGAAAAGCTAGAGTACAAGAATGTTGTTACAATGACATCTTCATACATTTAAGATGGATTCAGGTACTTTGTTGCAAGACCATCTAGGTGCGTTCAATAAACTTGTGGTGGACTTAGAAACTGTTGGAATTAACGAGGATAAAAATTGCATGTTCTTTGCTATTTTCATTGACTTCAAAATATCGTGATATTGAGAATTTAATAATGTATAGCAAACAACATATCAAACTTGAGCAAGTGCGGCAAGCACTTGACTCTTGTGATGTATTGATGCATTTTGAAAGGAGACAAAAGTGACGAAGCTAGTGGACTCTTTGTAAGAGATCGTGCTAGCCAACAGGAGAGGAGCAAACCGAAGTACAGATCAAAGTCTCGTGTGAACAAAAAGAATAGGGAGTGTTGGGGCTGTCAAAAGAAGGTGCACTTTGAACGAGATATCCCTATGTCGAAGTCCAAAGAAAAGGCAACTGCATCCATTGTTGAGCAAGTACATGATAATGATGATGATTATGTACTAACAACATCATGCAATAGTGGAGTCTATGACAATAAATGAGTCTTAGACTCTTGTTGTACTCTATATATTACATTCTGAAAAGATTGGTTCAGCAGCTACTGATAACGTTCAATATACTTCTTTTGAAAAGAAATATAAACGATCGTATGCAATATATTTACCCAACGATGAGTCGGGGTCGATCCCACAGAGAATAAGGAAGAATATTATCAATAGCAAATATCTAACTTGATAGTCGTTATATAAAAATGGGGGATTTTAAATTGAAATAAAGATAAAAGAAATAAAAATAGCTTTGAACTAAGTATTTATTTATATCCAAATTAATAAAAATAACTAGGAATGTGTTCCCCATAAGCTCATAACGCGGTAATTCTAGTAATAGCAATTCTTCCCTAGTGTTATGCATACAAAGTGATAAGTTTTGTATCTCTAAATCCTTGGTCCGGCATCTAGAGAATTTTACCCCGTACCTTGGTCCAACTACGTGTGTATAATTTACTAACCCTTACCTTTACTTCATATTAAACATCATAATTGATGTATGACTTAGTTATTACTTCGCACCAATCGACACTAGCCTATTAGATAGTATCCCACTAAATCTATGTCGATAATTCTTTTCTTATTAACTACCTCCTTGGTTCGGCAAGTAGCAACAAGGCGAGTTCTAATGCGTGCACTCGTTAAAAAGACTTCTAAGCGAAAGAATTATCAATACATGCAATAACCTGTTTGAGAATTGCTTAATTACTATTCATACTTTGTTAATGGCTCATGGTTCCCACAAACCTAGCTGTGGAACTTAGCTACTCATTATCTCAAAAACACAATCAAAATTTATTAAAATAAATATTTTGTGTTAATCATAAAAAGTTAAGAACAATAGCTAAACTATCTTTTTATTAATCACGAATAAAAAAAAAGGAGAAGAAAAAATAAATCACAATTCTCCGGCCTCCACGGCGGCTCTTACAAAGCTCCAAAACTAGAAGAAAATTTATATTATGTCTTGTATCTTGGTTCTTGGACTTCTCTAAATAATAATTTATATGTCCTATTTATAGATAAAGAAAATCCTAAATTAAATAATTAAGTCCAAGCAAATTAGGAAATCAAAACCGAAAAGGAATTGATTTCCGTAAATTATTTCTGTATCTCGAATATATTGCTGCCTCTGCTTCCAAATTAAGAGCCCTTTCAATGGTTGCCACGTGGCAACAAAAATTTCAACCTTTCATCTTTAATTCGTTTTAGCTCCAAACTTTTTCATTTTTTCATCAAATTAATTCTACAGATAAAATACACAATTTAGCACAATCCATAAAATTTATGCTCAAAACGAATAAATATAAATAATAAATGTGAGATAAATAATAATAAAAATGTGTATTTTGGACACATCAACACCCCACACTTAAACTTTTGTTCGTCCTCGAGCAATTATTAAAACTCATCTAAAAAAATTTACACTATCAATGTCACTTTGATTAATACAAACAACTATGCCATATACACATTAAAATATTAAGTAGACTTCTCAATCATTATGCAAGACATCCAAGTAAACAACAAACCTAACCTCCTAACTTCAAGAAGGACTTTGAACTCACAAAATTTATGTTTGCTCACCTACTCTCATTTAAAGAAAGTTAATAACATCACCTATCTATTATAAAACAAGTGTCCTCACCAAAAAAAAAAAAATAGTCCACACACTCAATTCAAAAAATTGAATATAAATTAAGGACTTCATATCAAGAACAACTCTCACACTCACAAATAAAATTCACATGTATGCACAAAGAACCATATGCTTGCCCATTATGTACATATCCATTAATTAAGCATGCTTGAATAGATTATTATTATTATTATTATTATTCTTATTATTTATTATTATTATTATTATTATTATTATTATTGTTTTACTATTATTTTGATAGTTATTTTCATTTTTTTATCGTGTTTTCTAATTTTTTTTCTAGGTTTTAGTTTTTAATTTTATTTTTTAACTATTTTAAAATAGTATTATTTTTTTTATTATTATTGTACTATTATTTTGACAATTATTTTCATTTTTCTTCTCGTGTTTTCCAATTTTCTTCTAGGTTTGCAGACGTAAATTATGATGGCATTTTTTGGTGTTTAATCTGAATTGTCACAAGAGATCTAGGTTGTAAGTTTTATTTATATTTGAAAAATGTTAGAAAAAAAATATATATAACTTGCTCGATTTGGAAAATTTTTGATTTTATTTTACAAAATGAAAAAGCCATCCTACTTGTTTGACACGGTATACACTTAATCTATGATCTACAATTTTATAAAATATTTATTTAATAAATCGATAATATATTTAATAAATCGGTTCGATACGATTCTGTTTGATTGGTTCGGTCGATCTTTGATATTCTTGTTACACCCACTTGCAAAATCAAACCCAAGCGTATGTGTCATTGGCTCATTACACTATCTATCATCCTATGTTACATGATTAACACAACGTATCAATTTTCTACCAGTGTTGGTACTTCGAAGTTTGCATTATGAACACATAAATCACATAGGATATTGAAAATGTTGTCCACGACCAGAATATTTCGTTGCTTTGTACTTTTCAAAGAGCTTCTTCCTATTTTAAAAAGAAAAAAAAGAGATTAAACATTTCAAAATAGAAAACGCTAAACCAATAAAAATTCATATTCACATTTAATAAATTACTATGGAGAACATGTGTGTGTGAGAGAGAAAGCAAGACAACGTATTCGATCAAATCAAGGAACAGCGAGAAAAAAACTGCTTATGAGTACTATAGCCAATAGTCTAGACTTCAAGTTATACTCCTTTAGAGAGGGTCGAGGAGGGTACAAAGTTAATAAAGGCCAAAAACTGTTTCTTCAATCGAAGGATACATTAAAAATTTAATTCTTTCTCAAAAATTCAAATATAAAAATTATTTTGACATTTTCAAATAAACATGATAAGTAATAATAATAAATATCAGATGTTTCCCTGATTATTTTAACATCATGTGAAACATATATATTTGAATTAAATAATTAAATTTAATGATATTCTTTTTCTATTTTATTTAAAAATCATTCAAGAAAACAGATTAAATTATGAGTCTCAATATATTAAAATTTTTCATACTAATCCATCTGTAGATTAATTTTGAGTACACTTATAAATTTGTTTTATAGGTGTTTAACAAACAAAAACAATGATCCACATGATAAAAATTAGAATGAATCATTTCATTCTTTACAAAATGATAAAAGGATAAAAAAAATTATGACTTTACATTTACCTTTATATTCATTAAAATTAAGAGAACAATTTAGTGTAGTAAAGAAAGAACTTTTTCTAAAACTGATTTATATACATGATGGATGAATGTTTTATCTCAAATAATGAGAATTTAAAAATATTAACAAAAGTTAATATCATCTATACTGCAGTAATTTAAATGAGGTAGTTAAAATAATAATTTATATAACTTGTCTAAAATGATTTTAGTTGATGATAAAATAATAGAAATAAAGAAATATATGTTTCTCAATTAATTAGATAATGACATATATGTTTTGAGATTATACATAAAAAGAGAAATTAAATAAATTAGATACTTCAAAAATTAATTTTACAATCCAAAAACAAAAGCAACGCCATGAAATTTAAAATTCTAAAGAGAACAAAAGGAAAGTCATAACATGCTCTGGAATTTTTGAAATTTTTATTCTTGAAGAGCTTGCTCACTGGATGCATTCTTTATAAATTAGGCCTTTTGAGTCATGGACTTAGTTCTAGAAAATCTTATAAATAGTTTCTAGAATAATCATGTAATTTATGCAGGAAATTTAGCCACTTGAAAAAATATTTCGACAAATTTAAAAATAGAATTTATAGAATTTTAAAATGTAATATATATATGAAATGACCACATATTATCCTTGATTGTCCTCAACTTTCATATTTTTATATAACAGAAAAATATCAAATTTTAACCCGTCAATATAAGTCAAACTTACGTTAGTTCACTCTTCAGGTTAATATGTATGAAATCAAATAAAAGTAAAAATTTGATGAAGAACTGCTCATTTATAATCTAGTAAACATTTTTAGTTTACTTTAAATGCAAATATACCATCCTATTCATTTTATTTGTAAAGTTACTTTTGATATTTTTTAAAATATTATTTTTTAACATCAAACTAATTTTATTTATTCTTTAATTTCAATCTAATGTATATTATTGATTTATTACATTTAATTATTTATTTTTAGGTATATTAATTAGAGCAAAAAAATTTAAATGTAATTAACCATATTTTTTAAATAATGAATTTTTATATTAAAGCTGACACTTGTAGTAAGTATAATGAATAGAAAAAATATCAGTAATTAAATTAAAGTGATAGTAAAATACAGTAATGAATAAATATCACAATAATTCATAAAAAAAATGAAATAATAACAAAATAAGTTAATGGTAATCATATAACTAAAAATATTTCTAAAACTATTAGTTTTCTTGTTATCATTCTTGATAGATCTTTGTTCGCGTGAAGTTATATTTTTACCTTTGATCATCATTCACTTCATATATAGAAAGATGTTTCTAGAATTATTCATTGTTCTTGCTATTTCTTAATAGATTTTTCTTAAAATGAAATTATACTTTTATTCGTGTTCCTCTTAAATACAAATATATCATCCTATTCATTTTTTTATTTGTAAAATAATTTTTAACATCTTTTTCTTTATTTCAATCTAATATATACTATTAATTTTATCACACTTATTTATTTTCAAGTATATTAAGTAGAGTCAAAATAAAGGTAAAAATAATTCATCCATAATGTATTTTTATATTAAAGTAGTCATTTTTTATAAGCATAATGAATAGAAAAAATATTAAGAGTTAAATTAAAGTAATAGTATAATAGAGTAATGAATAAATATTACAATGACTCACAAAAAATGTGAAGTAATAACAAAATAAATTAATAGTATTAACAATACCTAAAGATGTTTCTAGAACTATTTGATTTTCTTGTTATAATTCTTGGTATATTTTTGTTAGCGTGAAGTTACATTTTTACCCTTGATCATTATTGACTTCATATAGAAAGATGTTTTTATAATTATTTACTATCTTTCTTAATACATTTTTGTTAGAATGAAATTATATTTTTACGTATATATATATATATATATATATATATATATATATATTATTTTATTCACTTTAATTCATCAAGCTGCTGTTGATTTCCTTCTTCAACCTTTCATCTTTAATTCGTTTTAGCTCCAAACTTCTTCATTTTTCACAAAATTAATTCTACCAATAAAATATACAATTTAGCATAATCCATAAAATTTATGCTAAAAAAGGACAAATATAAATAATAAATGTGAGGTAAATAATAATAAAAATGTGTATTTTGGCCTTTCATCAGCTACGAAAGAAGCAGAGGAACCATATTAATGGGAAATAATGCAACTTGTAAAATAGTTGACATTGGTTCAGTTCGTGTTCGCTGCCATGATTGAATCGTGAGGACTATTGCAAAAGTCCGTCATGTTCCTGATCTGAAGAATAATTTGATCTCCCTGGGTACTTTGACTATTAGTACATGAGTGAAGGAGGAACTATGAGAGTGAAAAAGGATCTTTAATCATGTTGAAGGCCAAGCTGGAGGATGACCTTTACACTCTTGCGGGAAGCACCATTATTGGCTCTCTAAATGCATCTACAGTGCAATTATCTAATGATGACAAGGCAAAATTATGGAACATGAGATTAGGCCATATGAGCACACGAGGACTGGAGATGTTGAGCAATCGCAACCTTTAAGATCATCACATTTGAATTTTGTGAGCACTGCGTCTTAGGGAAGCAGAAAAAGGTCAGCTTCAGCACTGGCAAACACAAGATGGGAGGGGTGCTAGACTACATCCATTCAGATTTATGGGGTCCCTCTAAGCTTCTATCGAAGGGAGGAAGGAGGTATCTTCTCACATTCAATGATAATTTTTCACGAAAGGTTTGGGTGCGTTTCCTGAAGACAAAAGGCGATGCTTCTGAAGCATTTAAAGAGTGGAAGATTTTGGTTGAAAATAAAATGGAGAGAAAAATCAAGTATCTTCGCACAAACAATGGCTTAGAGTTTTGCAGTGAAGAGTTTAATGATTTACGCAAGGTTCATGGGATCGCAAGACATAAGACGGTCAGACACACACCACAACAGAATGGAGTTGCCGAGAGAATGATCAGAACTCTTCTTGAGAAGGCTTGTTGTACGCTCTTACAAACCAAGATGTCCAAAGTATTTTGGGCTGAAGCAGTTCATACTTCTTCTCATATTATCAATCGATCTCCAACATCAACGATTGACTTCAAGACTCCGAATGAGGTCTGGTCAGGTGAACCCTCTAACTATTCATACTTGTGAATATTTGGGTGTCCATCTTATTAACGTGTTAATGAGGGAAAGCTTGAACCAAGGGCTAAAAAGGTCATATTCGTAGGGTATGTAGATGGGGTAAAAGGGTACAAACTTTGGTGTTTGTCTTTACTCAAGTTTGTAGTTAGTAGAGATGTTACCTTTGATGAATCCTCTATATTTGATCCTTGTAAGGTTTATGTGAAGTTATCAAGAAACAGAACAACATGCAGGTGGAGCTACCGGTGGACATTACCAAGGAACGAGATCAAGAGACTCAAATTAATGAGTCAAAAGATGTAGATCTTGAAGAACTTGCTTCCAATGAACGATACACAATTGCGAAGGGAAGGGGCAAACGACAAATACGGAAACCGGAACGTCTTACAGAGCAAGAAAATATGATTGCACATGCGTTCGTAGCTGCAGAAGAAGAGATTAAGGATCTCGAGCCCTCTTCATATATTGAAGCAACTTCTTGCAAAGATTCTACACAATGATGGTTAGACATGATATCTCTTCACAAAAATGAGACATGGGTCTTAGTTAAAAGGCCAAAAGAGATGAGAACAGTTGGATGCAAATGGGTCTACAGAAAGAAGATATTCCAGAAATGGAAGATGGTAGGTTCAAGGCGAAATTGGTTGCAAAGGGTTTCAGTCAGAAGGAGAGAATTGACTATAACGAGATCTTCTCTTCAGTTGTGAAACATAGCATTTGCGTGCTACTAGCATTGGTTGCACAATTTGATTTAGAGCTTCAACAACTTGATGTCAAAGA
This sequence comes from Solanum pennellii, assembly GCF_001406875.1. Lineage (NCBI taxonomy): Eukaryota > Viridiplantae > Streptophyta > Magnoliopsida > Solanales > Solanaceae > Solanum > Solanum pennellii. The sequence goes on from NC_028645.1 coordinate 77,215,685, forward strand.
TGCTTTTTTACATGGTGATCTAGAAGAGACAATCTATATGGATTAGCCTGAAGGTTTTCTGAAGGAAAAGAAGACCATGTATGCCAACTGAAGAAGTCTTTGTATGGTTTGAAGCAATCCCCTAGACAATGGTATAAGAGGTTTGATGCATTCATGACTTCACATGGATCTTTAGGAGTGCATTTGATAGTTGTTTGTATCACAAAAAGATGTCTGGTAATTCTATGACTTATCTATTGTTGTATGATGATGATATGCTTATTGCTGCTAACAACATCACAGAGATAAATATTCTAAAGAAACTGTTGAGCAAGAAGATTTGACATGAAGGATTTGGTAGTTGCAAAGAAAATCCTTGGAATAGAGATTTCAAGAGAAAATGGTGTTGTACATATTTCTCAAAAGAGGTACATCGTAAAAGTTTTTGAAAGATTCAATATGTATATGAGCAAGCCTGTAAGTACACTGATAGCTTGTCATTTCAAGCTCTCAGAGTTACAAAAGCCTCAGTCTATGGATGAGGTAGAGCATATGTCAAAGGTTCCTTATGCGAGTGTAGTTTGTAGAATAATGTAAGCTATGGTGTGCACACATCCAGATATTGCACAACTTGTAATTGTGGTAAGCAGGTACATGGCAAATCCAGGAAAAAAGCACTGGGAAGTTGTCAAGTGGATATTGAGATATATAAAAGGAGCTCTTGATGTTGGCCTAACCTTCTGGAAAAGTGAAGGTATTTCAATCCTGATTATATAGATTCTGACTAATCAGGGGATCTTGATTGAAGGAGGTTCACAACTGGATACATCTTTACTCTCGTTGGCAGTGTTGTTAGTTGGAAATCGACTTTATAGTCGATTGTCGCTTTGTCTACAACAGAGGCATAATATATGACAGCAATGGAGGCAGTGAAAGAAGCTATCTGGTTGAAAGGTTTGGTCGCAGAATTAAGTTCGGTTCAGCTGGAATCAATTCTAAGATGTGATAGTCAAAGTGCTATTCATTTGATTAAAAATCAAAGATTTCATGAGCGCACTAAAGATATTAATGTCAAATTCCATTTTATTCGAGATCTTGTAGAAGAGGGAGCTATCAAGGTTGAGAAGGTCATCACATACGAATAACGGCGCATACATGATGACCAAGATGGTCCCACTTGCCAAGTTTGCACACTGCAGGGACTTGACGGGAGTATGTATCAAGTGATGCAACTCTGGGGGAACAACTGCTAGGTGGAGCTAGTATGTTCAACAAAGGTTTGATTTTTCTTGTTTCTTATAACGGGAGTACCTTGTAAGCTTAGAAGTTTTGGCCGGAGTTGTTTGTACGCATGCTCGAACACAAACCAAGGTGGAGATTGAAAGAGTTGGTTTGGTTCTTATGGAATCAAACTAAATGGAATATGAATTAACATGAATATTTAGTAGGAAGATAATTAGTACAAAATAAAAGTCAAGATAGTATCTTGGTAGGTGAAGTTTAGGCAAACCATAAAATGGTTTCATATTCTTAATCTTGACATTTTTGACATATAGTGATGTTATGGATGACATCAATAGGATGAAATCATTTCTATAAATAGGTAGCTCTTAATTCATTTACAAATCATCCTCTCACTTGCCTTCTCACCTTCTAAGGTATTTGTGTTCTCTCTCTTGTAGTATTTCACTTGTATTCTTTGTAGAGTAATATTGATGCAGTTGTTATTTGGTGGACGTAGGATCATTTTCATTCGAACCACGTTAAATATTGTTGTTCTTCCTTGTTCTTTAATTTCACGTTTCCGCTAACAAATATTATAAAAAGAAAAACCTCACTTTAAACGATAAATGCCAATGCATTAAAATATTGTTATTTTAGCAAAGATTCTTATCAAATCAAAACAACAACAATAACATTATACTCAGTGTAATTCCCACATGACGTATGGTTCTTATAAAGTTGAATAATATAATATATAAATTAAGTTAATTAAGAAAGCTAGGTGAATTTTGAAGTTCAGATTTTTGTATTCAGCTTCTTTTTCTTCTTCCTTTAACCACTTTCCTTTTTCAGATTTGTTAGCTAAATTTTCACTGAAAGAAATTTTGTAAATCCAAATATATTTGTGGTTCAGTTACCTCACTTTCCTCAAGTGCAATATCCTCTATTGACATATCTCCTTCCAAACCAATATCTTTTGAGTAATCATCATGAATCTCTAAAAAAAAAACACTGAGGAAAGAATTACAAATTCTTATTGTATGATTCAATACGATAACGATATGATTAATCAAGAAAATAGTATTTCCAAAATAATAAATCAACTCCTATCATATACCTAATGTCATCCTAATTGCAACCTATTGTTATAAAATTTAATTAGCTGAAGTTTGGGATTTGGCTAACCAACCTCTTGGTGAAAAGAGATTAGTCCTTGAGACCTCCTCTATTCATCTTCGCTATCATCAAAGATGATTTTTCTACCAATTAGCTTGTGACTCCCTATTCATTGAAATAAAGGGCTACAAAAAAAAAAATAAATTAAAATTAAGATACTTTGGTAAATTAACATTACATTTTGGTAATGTTTATATATTTTTATCACAACCCATTCAAAATCATAGCATAAGTGTCATTAGAAAATGTTCATTTTCTTTATTAATAAAAAAAGATAAGTTACTGTTTAGAGTCAACCAATATCAGAAACATGCAGAAATTAAGTTGGATAGAACATCACGAAAAATTAGATAAGTTAATGCAATTTCATAATTAAAGAGGTTTTTTTTAAGTTTTATTACTAAAAAAAATAATAATTTTGTTCATCAAATATCCTAAATTTCATACATGACATTCAACCTAACAAGAATCGGCACATATAAAGAATTTGACAAGAAATTTTTTTACAAAATAAAAAATGCTTATCTGTAAGTATTCAAAAGTAAAGTTTTTAATAGAATTAAGGAGCAAACCTGAAAACTGAAGGAGAAGAAAGGAGAAATGTAAATTATGAGAACAAATATGGATTAAGAATGAAAAATTAAAATAAATAAAATTAAAAAAAAGTAAGAAGTACCATATGTTCACTTATATCAACTTGAAAATTATATTCACTCGTCGCTCATCTAAAATATTCATTACATGTAAAACACCCATGCAACAAAAATTTCTGAAAATGCAAATACATAAGAGGAAATACCAATTATCACTTATTTTGCATAGGAACAGTATTAGTTCCATGTCTATGATCTGTAAAATATTTGAGATGTGATGCTCAAATTAAAATTTTTTGCACATCACGATGAATAAACTTTTAAATTCAAAAAGAAAAGAGAAATTGTAGAGAGAAATACAATGCTTCCCTATTCTATTTGAAGACATATGTTCGAAGAGAGAAATACATTGCTTCCATTTCTTTTGGAAGACACATGCATATTAAAAACATAAATTTAAAGAAAAGTTCATCGAGAAAGTATATCCAAACCTAAAATTGAGAAATGATATGCTAATTAGCTGGAAATTTTTATCAAATCGTGAAACTTTAAATTTGAAGTCATGCAAAATGGAAAAGAAAAGTATCTATAGAAACACATGAAGAAACTTCAATATGACAATTCAAATGTAGAAAATATGTGATAAGGATGATTGACGAGGAAGATAACCAAGTGAGAGGAGAGGATGAAAGAAAAATGAGAGAAAGCCCCTCTATTTATAGTAAACTAAGCGTAGTTTGAACATGCATTTTTAGTGTATTATATGAAAATTCATGACCTTACAGGGAAGTCACAACCCTTTGGAAAAATTACAACTTATTGAAAAAAGTCACAACTAATCAAAAAAGCACACCCCTTTGAAAAAAAGACACAACTTATCGGAAAATTCACAACTCATAGAAAAAGGCAAAACCTAAGTTAGGGATATTATAGTAGTTGAACATTCAAGTTAGCAGTTCATGATTTTAAGGTATTACTGTAATATAGATATAGATTGATAACAAATAGGAGAATCTTTGTACTTATATATACAAAAACTCTCGCTCTCTCCTTTATACTCTCGCTCGTCACTCTCCGTCTCTCGCTCTCCACTCTCCCCCTCGCTTCTCTCACATTATACAAAAAGAAATGTATAAATTGTGTTTTGTTTGTATAAAGCGATAAAAATTATATATATATACACACAAACACCACATGTAAATACATATATCTTCGTGCTATACACTTATAATTATACAATAGAAATATTTCCCTACCCATTTTCTTTGTCTTTCTCTCTTTCTCGCTTTATACAAACACAAATTATACAAAAATAGAATGTATAATTTATGTTTGTATAAAGCGAGAGAGGGAACGATATTTTATATACAACTATTTTATTTCGATTCAATTGTATACAAATTCAAATTTTATACAGATATAAAAATACATAAAATTGAATTGAGAGGATGCCAACGATTTATACAAACGAGAGACCGGCAACAATTTATACAAATGGTCTGCCATCGAAATTATACAAATCTGAAGAGAAGCCAGCGAATTATACAATTGTTTCTTTTGTATATATATATATATATATATATATATATATATATATATATATATGTATGTATGTATGTATAGCGAAAATAACATAGCAAAGTGAGTTTTGTGTTTGCTATATATGAAAATTGCTCCTTTTTTTATAGGTAAAAAAGGGTAACGCATTTCTTTAAAAAACGTTTAAAACGACGTATAAAGATAAATACCTTTTTTTAATCATCACAATTCCATACAACCAAGATTTGATCTCCATATTGATTTTTAATGCTAATGAAGTTCTTTTAATCATTATGTCTAGAAATTAATACATCAATAGCTACATAATCACAATAATCTTCTTGTGAAAATATTGGTATAATTGACAAGGATCTAACAAGTGATACCAAACATGAACAAGAGAAATGTTTTGTTTTTCATTTCCACACCATTTTATGCAATATGGATTTGATTGCATATATATATATATATATATATATATA